>NC_084957.1:17174058-17474058 GCF_949316205.1 Platichthys flesus | reverse complement strand
ACCCTCTCCTGACTGGGGGAGAACTCTTCCTGTACAGCCTGGATCTGCCCTGGGTGGATCACCTGCTTACCTGCACACAGAAACACAGAAAGGGGAATTTCGATTCCATTAAATACAGGAGACACTTGAACTTTTACTTGCTGCCAGGGATGAATTAATAACACAGTTTGCACCTTTGTAAACTGCTGCAACAAAGAGTGGTTTGGAAGTGAATGGAAAATATAAAACGTCTGAGATTGGGAATGGATTTCTGCCAAGAGGGCGGTGACCATACATAGAGGAGGAAGACAGAGGAATGGGGAAATTCAAGAAGACCAAACTGTATATTTGTGAATATGTGTGAGTCTGTTCAGTGAAGTGAATCAGAGACATGATGAAGGATATCAAGTGTCTCCTCTCTGGTCTCAGCCCTGCTGACGAGGAGAGATTCTGCTGAATGCCTAGTTAGACTTTAATATGTGACCGAGCAGCACACTGATGGAGAAGAGACCAGCCTAATTGTGACTGGACGCACTAAAGACACACACAAATAAACAAGACGCACACAATGAAACACAGGTCAGGTAAATCCTAGAGACAAGGACAAGGAGGTAAAACAAAACATTCATATCATGCTCATGTAAATAATAAAGATAATTTAAAGTAAAGTCAATATGAAGATCATTTGTTGTCTTCTCTATAAATCAAGTTTTATACTGCATATAATTGCCATGTATTGACAACATAGATATGTTTCAGCAGTTGCACACATTTCTTAACAGAAATTACATCTAGTCTGAAACTGAAGGCCAACACGGAGTTAAGGCTCTGACACAATCTTCAACCCCCTCCCACCCCTCTGCTCCCGTTCCCTCTCAGTTAAATGTGGGCGAACGCCACAGTCATAATCCCGTGTACATTTGCAGATCAAACTTGTAGTGATAAGTTAAGGTTATGAAATGTCTGGTGAGAACGACGGCTCAGCGGCAGCCAGCAGGAACTCAACACTTTAGGGCTTAGCACTGTCGCCGACAACAAATCCTTCAAGGTGGCTAAGCAGGCGGGCAGCACGGGCAAAAAGAAAAAAAGAATGTTGCCAGGGAGAGGGGAGGAGAAGAGGAGAGGTGAGGAGGGGAGAAGAGGAGGGGAAGATGAGGGGAGGCAAGACAGGAGAGGAAAGGGGAGGAGAGAATCCACTCCCTTCAACCAGCTCCGTTCACCCCAGTTAACCTCAGAAAAACACACACCACAGTTACACAATCAACACGCTGCAGGTGAATGCTCGAACAATAGCTGGGGAGAGAGTTTATTGAATTAAATGCACTTCATAACAAATAGATACCTTTGAGGGATGTTTGCATCAGACAAAATGGGTTCTAAAGCCACTTTGTGTTTGTGTTGGTGCACCATTGACGATGTGTGTTTGTGATTTTTTCCCCAAAAACGATCTATCCCTGTCAGGTCACAGTCAAGGTGAATGAAGGTGACGTAGCCGTGACATGTCATCGCTGAGCATCATTAAAAGGAGAAGCACGAGCAATTCTTTGTTGCTGAAGTAAAAATAGTCTGTTTGGATAATTTCACAGTAATGAAAAAACTATTATGAGGGTCATTTCAGCTATGGACCTGAATCTAAAGTGGATGGACGAATGCACTTGCACAAAGTTAACCTTCAGTGAAGTAAGGAGCTGTCAGAAGATTATATTCTGACAAAGACAATCTTATAGAGCCACGTTCTGTAGTGAGCAAGCTAATAGGTTTGTGAATGTTGGATCCAGACAAAGTGAAATTAATCCACTGTCTCAAAACAACATCCCAGAGTGGGTTACTGATGCAGCACAAGATATGGAAAGACACTGAAGGAGACGGCAATCGGCCTGTGATTAAACAACATAACAAACGCCGCACAGCTAGTCATTTCGGTGCGTGCGATTACTGCCAAGTTTGATTCCAGGGAGGAATTCTTTGCTAGCCACATGAGGCACTAACCAAAGGTGAGGATTTGTTTGAGCAAGATATTTTGGCTAAAACCAGCAGTGAACAGCATCATCATCACCTGACACCAGTCGCCTTGTCGAACAGAGAAGCAGCTCCAGCCGTGGCAGCAGGGAGGTTAGTGTGATATACTTGTTCAATAATTGAGTATGGCCCACGAAGGATGTTACTTGACCTGAAACAGCCCTTGATAGGGAAAAAGGTTGCCCCCCTGCTGTTACTGCACATTTTCTGTTGAACAAACAGCATGAGGACTCCCTAGGGCCACAGTGTGCGTGTGTGTCTGTTTGTTTTTGTGTGTGTGCATTCTCTTGTTTGCAGCATTGAAATTATATCAATATTGGAGTATTTCTCAAACTTTTTCTATGTGAATGTTGTGAATCTGTTTCACTGCGGTGTGTTTGTTGCATCCTGAGATGAATGAAGCAACGAGAGATTTTTCTCTGCCACCTGCTTTACCCAGTCTTTGTTTGTGTGTGTGTGTGTGTGTGTGTGTGAGGACAGGAAAATGACTGAGTGAAGAGACACAGACAGGGTGATTCAGGTGCCCTCAGTCACAACCCATTGGTTCTCTTAAAATGCATCACTCCTGCCCTCCAGCCAATCCTGGCCTGCCATGTGGTGCTGGCATCTCATTGGAGGATTGCTATTTAGCAAAGTGCTCTCAGGCGAATGATAGGCAGGGTCCCGGGGATGGTAAGTGAAATGCACTCCCTGAAAGCAGAGGATATTGTCAAACTATCTTAAATTTTGAGGGAGGCAAAATATATTTACTAGGATCCTTAAGTGCATAGTGCAAGGTAATTATAAAGGTTGCAGCACTATAAAATATCCAAAAATTACAATCCTCAGAGACAGATTAGATTTCAAGGATATCTCTGGGCGCCTTCACACTATCCTGTGAACCAGTAGGAAACCCCAGGTTTTTGTGTGCTCTGTACTCTGTGCTAATGGGTCCTGTATGCAGCTTAGGCAGTGACAAGGTCAATTACTGCACAGGTAGAAGCTTTGGGCAGCACCTTATTATTGCTTAAGCACACTCAGGCCAGTAATAGCTACCAAGATTATACTGTACAGAGTGCCCATAGCTTGTAAGCCACTAATCCAGAGCTTTGAATGGCACTTTCCATATCAAATCTGACCACTCATTTCATCGAGCGTCCGTCAGCGTCCATCCGCTTTTATACCCGTTACCACTTCTGAACATCACCTTGGGCTTTCTTCACTGAATACAAATCATTCTGATTCACACTAGTTTAAACAGATGTGAAGAATATATGTAAAGCATTTGCATAGATTTTGGGTTGAGGTGGACGCATTGCTTAGATGGTGAAGAATCTTGAATTTCATTGACTAATTATTTCATTAAAGAACTGCAGAAAAGACAGATGTTAAATTGCAATGACAAGTGCTGAGTCATTCTGATGTAAACACACAGTCAAGCAAGCCTGCAGCACCAGAGTGTAAAATGGCATATGAGGTCATGTGGAAAATCCGCTTGTGTGTGAGACGACAAGAAGCTGAGATGATGTGATGATATCAAGTGCAGGTTCGTACACGTGTGTTTCTAGAGCAGTGCAGCATATAGAGTTTCGACTTGACTTTAAGCCAACAACCTCTTTTACTTCATCTCAGTTTGAAACCTGACTAATGCTTAACGAAAGACAATTTTTTTGTAATGTTTCAGCACAATAAACAGAAAAATATTTAGTGAAGTGTAGTTATTTTTCTGGTTTGACATCCCCTGGATATTCTGAATTAATCAGTTTTCAAGGGATGAAAATATCAGAACAAATACATCTCATTTACTGAATGGATTTTTTGGGATATCCACCTGGAACAGCTGTCCTGCCCTCTGTGGTCTGTTCCATGCAGTCTGCAGGGCACGCATACACACATTCTTAAAGCGTTGCATGGCAACAGAGACACAGAGCGCTACCACATTCTGCTAATAACTCCCTGTAATTATACTTGTATGCACGTAGACAAAAGAAGGTAAGCACCTGAGTTCACAAAACAGACACAAAACCACTCACAACAAGAAACTAGGGAAATGTCAGACAAGCAAATTACTTCAGCACCAACAAAAGCACAGAAAAGATAAAGACAGGCAACCGCTTTTAAAACCACAAACACTAATACACTAATAATCATTTCAAGGTCAGATTTTCATTACGATGTGAAAAGCCAAACAATTTTCTACCATCCTCGCACATTTTAGGAAACATAAAAACTACTTTCTTATTCCCGAGAAAGAGCAGTAAGACACAGTATCCAGGGGAAGGGGAAGTAAAAACTTTCCTGTATGTTGATTGCAACAGAAAGTTGTCATTGTGCCAAAGGAGAGAGTGAAGAAGATGCAGCACAGAAATAAAGAACAAATGAGAACGATGTGAAGCAACTTCAGATTTCCCTTTGATTAGATTAGATAGTGGAAACTTCACCTGTGAAGCCCATGAGAGCGCCCTCTCTGGCCTGCTGCCTCAGCCCCTCCACATCTTTGTAGTCGATGTAGACCAGATCGATGGCCTGTAGCCCAAACGCTTTGGTGGTCACCACCACCTTCTGTCGGGCGTAAAGGAGCTCCCTGGCATCCTTAGTCCGTGTGGCACCTCAAGGAAAAGTATGGGGTTATTATGGGTCTAATACCGAAAAATGTCAACGTTTATTGCAAAAGTCTTAGGTGAAAAGTTTAATTGCGAATAGTGTCACTAAATAAAGACTTGACTCAAACATCCAAAATGAGACCCTAAATGCACAAGGTATTTTGTGGAATTTCAGAAGCTAAAAAATCGTTTAATCGTTTGTTTTACTGTCAATTGTGTAAAAATCTCAATATTAAAAATAACTAAAGTCCTCAAGTTAATGTTAAGGAGTAGAAAGCATAAGCTGGGGGCTGGAAGTACAATTGGAAGCACGTCAGTACCTCAACATTTTACTTAGCAAACAGTACTTGAGCAAATGTACTTAGTTACCTGATGTCCAGTAACTCCCAATGACAAGATGCATCCAAAGAAGCGTGGATCCTCTTTTTCACTTACACCACTTTTTTTTGTTTCATTTTAAAAACAGACCTAATGGGTTAATCTGACAAATTAATTTAAGAGATAGATAATGATATAAATACAACCAACAGCTTTACTTCTGCTAAACAGCAACAGGCTACATGTGATCAAAACCTCTAAAGTGTGCGGATTTATTAAATAATGGAGTTGGTAAAGGAAATTTCGCACTTTCGTCTCATTTATCATATTTATCTGTCAAAACTCTCAGATATTCTACATCCACAAATCCTCCCATATCTAAATACCATAATTTTATCCACTTTACCTGCAGTCGTGTAATCCTTTACCACTAAACATTTGGATTTTACACTTTGGACTGTTTTATTATATAATCCTGCATGCGGGAGAATAGCACAACTGAGTTCTAACAGAGGAAATGTTAATCTGGAGGTGTAACAGCTACCTATGCTGGCACAGAAGTCATCAGAGCCAAACACCACGCCGTCATGGTGGAGACCAGCCCTGGGAGCAAGTCGACGGATTTCCTCACACACCGCCTGGAGAGAGCATACGAATATTAGCATAATACAGGCCGACTAAAGTGACACAGATGCAAAGGGGGGGAGAAATGTTGGACATCTTGGCATAAATACTGTGGAGGGAATCTAATTATGCTCCAATATTCCGACCGTGGTTCAAACAGCCTGGTTTCCGTGTTTCCTTTGCAGGCACAGAAGCTTCCAACATGCACATCATCACACTCAATTCTCTCTAACAAATACGCCAATAAGTACATATCTGTCAAATCCATAACCTTCACCAGCTTCCTCTCCATGGAGACTGATTACTAATGTACTAGTCTACTAAATATACCACCTGCAGGCACATACATTATACATACATCAAAGCAAACGTACACAATGAGGAGCCGGAGATGCCTCTAACCCCTTAGCTGGCCCAAGACACTGCTATGAAAGGTTGGAAATGAAAACTCTGTACTTTTTAGTTGCTTTAGCAGTCATGTACTGAAAGCATGTCAGTTTGATCAGACCGTCCACATTCTACTAACATGTATTTACTGATGTAAATGTTATTTGGGCTTATTACTACCTCCGCGAGGGAGGTCATGTTTTCACCCCTGTCCGTCGGTTGGCTGGTTTGATTGTCAACAGACGCATTTCCACGGAACTTGGTGGAAGGATATGATATGGACCAAGAAAAGAGACATTCAGACTAGCAAATCGATGAATTTCTTTGAGAAGGGGGCGTTTTTCCAAGATTTCCCAGACACTAATTTACTGATCTTGCTGTTAAAAACGAATATTTAGAAGACTGATATCTATGAGTGTTTGCCATTAAGAGCAAATCCCAAATAAAAGTTCAGGTTAAGTGGGTTTAAATGTGGTTTCTTGAGGAGGTATGTTTTACTATACATATTGTTACATATCTGTATCTGTAATTGTTTTAGAACTATGTCCAAATAAGTCCACAAATTGGTGCAGATTGTAAAGGGACCATTTGGCCTGGGAGGACGTATTTGCTCAGCACAGTACCATTCAAGTCAGAGACTGTATTAGAGATCATTTTTATCATTTCATAACATTTTGTGTAAAAACATGAATATAAATGACGGCTTTTTTTTCTAAATGGAAAAAAACAAGACCATGCTAGGTTGTTTTTTATGTTTTTCAAAAGGGAGACGCTGAAATAAATCTGTGGTGAAAAAAACAAGCTCCATTGCAAAGATAAACTAATGACCACGATTACTAATAAATAATGAGCGTTACCTCAATAAATATATAAAATTTGGAATGCAACCGTCTGTGGTGAAGAGTGTGAAACAATAAGAACACGTCTCCTGCTTTCGCTGGCCTCCAAATTAATTTTGCCACTAGCTGTGCCACGGCGTTTTTTTTTCTGCTTCATGCTTGTAACCTGGGGTTCAGTCTGGGCAAAGATACAGGGTGTTCTCAAGAAAGCACACAGAGGCACCCCCTGTCATCACAACACACAGGCACACACTCACGAGCACAAACACAGCCACCGAATTAGAGTGGGGAGCTAAAAGACAAATCAAAAGAAGGACAGACAGCTTGTTTCTCCCCAAATGCCCAAAACCATGCCCTTTTTCCCCATGTAGCTGAAGGTCGTGCTGCACTATAACAGGAGCTGCTTTGATGCTTGCCAAAATATCATTAAGAACTTTTCCACTATGATGATATTAAAACAGCTCTAATTAAAAAATGTCAGCATGTCTGGAAAGGGATGGAGACAGACACACACACACAGACACACACACACAGACACACACACACACACACACACACACACGCAGACAGAGAGGAAACAAAAAAGGCTCATTTTGAGGGACTGTCCGAAAGCTTTGAATGCCTTTCATATTGGACACGTGGAGGGCTCCGCTCACCGGCGCCGTCTTTAATCTAAAGTGAACAATGGAGGAACATGCAAAACATCTTATGCAGGCAGTTTTTCGGGGGAGAGTTGTTTGTAATTTACCTTAAAATTGAGCAGGCCCACAGCGGTTTCCACAAAGGTGACCAGGCGAATGGGTTCTGTCAGTGCGTGTCCTTTCAAGTTGTGCTGAAACCTGTCAACAAACTTAACACACAAGGAGAGTCTCACGCACAGCTCATTAACAACACCCACTGTTTCTGCGAATGGAAAACAATAAAGCCCCCCAAATAATCACAATGAATTAATTTGCTCTCTGGACTTTTTTAAATTATAGTCATCACGTTCATCAGATGTTTTGTTGGAGCACATTATCTGTGGCACTGGGAAAAATATGTGACCAGCTTGGATCCATTTGTGAGGATGTTGACATTGTTCTTCAGGACAGCATGGTGTATCGCACTAGAAACTGAGAGACTGTGTCAAGGTGAATTCAAAACTAAAAGAAAATATATTCAGCCATAACGATTGTAAATGATGTGACAGAGTCTTCAAAATCCACCGTGGGGTAAGACAGACGGAGGGAGTAAAAAAAGGAAATCTTATCGTTTCAAAAACTTCCTTTTGATACAAATCTTGACACCTTTATTACCTACACTGTTCCCATCGCAGTCCTTATTCAGAGACATATCCACGAGGGTTCAAATGGCAGAAAAAGCAAGCAGAGGAGAGCGGCAACAAAAGCCAGTGAAATGAAATATTTTACATTATCACCAGGGTTTCCCCTGTCGTCTGAAGTCTTCTGCTCTACCTTCTTTCAGAGGCTTCGCTCGACTACAGCGCGTGTTCCCCCGAGAGAGTGTGCACACATGTAAATGTGCACATGCACAAACGGGCGCATGCATACACACAGCAAAGTGAAGAAGAAACAAAAAAAGGGGGGGGGGGGAAGAAACAAGATTTGGGATGTCTGTGAGTGTGTTGTACTCCCACATTATTCTGTTTTACGTCCCCCCTCCATAGCAGGGAAGAGCGAGACTGGAGCAACAATCAGAGTGTGATGTGACACTTTGCTGAGGCCTTTATTCTGCACGACTCCTGCTAATATGCAAGCTCACCTAAGTAGGCCTTTAAAACCAAGTTCGATTCTTTGAAGACCAAAGCATTCCAAATTTTTCCAACAGACCAGTTCACAGCTAGCCCTGGACTGCCAGTGGGGTAGCCCAAATTCCTAAATCTATCATCTGGAAACACACAAAAGCCCCCTCCGTCAGATATTTCCTTTCAAAGCCAGTCAAAAAAAGAAAAAAAAAGAAAAGAGGACTTAGTTAGAGGACTAACTCCATGTGCCCGCTTCCTCTCCTTTCTCTCGCTCCCTCTTTGACAGTCAAGGAAAAAGACAGATATAAATAACCTCAGGTACAGCTCGGCTATTTTCCTAAACGAGGAGCAAAATAACCCCTGTGCTCGCACTCACCACTCTTGTTCTCGAAACTGAAAGAGTGGGCCTCCATTGAAGGATTTCAAAAAATAGGGGCAATTTTAATCATCTCTCCATTCAATCTCAGTTGGATAAATCATATCTGGGAGATTTGCATAAATACAAACCATCAAAGACTTTTCATCTTCAAAGAGGTTTTCAAGACCCAATAGGCTTTGTACTGTAATCATCTGAGGTCACAACCCTGTGGGAGCAAGGCTGCTATGGCAACATAAAAACTAACGCTGGGGGCTTAGCATAATACCCCCCCCCCCCCTTCTCTTCTTCGCAAACACGGGAAAAGGGTGGGAGCAGGGGTCCGAGATGGAGTGTGAAAAGAGAGTGTAGATAAACCTATTTCTGCGACAGAGGAAACTAGGTAGATATGGCCCATTGTGGGGGAGACCTAGCTGCTATTACACACAGAGATTACCAGCGCTAGAGGCCGCGCCGCCCAAAGTCACAAGCCCCAACCAGGCTGCAGCGAGCCGAGTGGGCTGTTTGGACTGGGCTGAAGGAAAACAAATGACAGCTCAATGCGGCACCACCGACGAGAGAGCCTCCGAGCCCCTTTGATTACATGTTTCTGTCCCTCTGCTGTATTCTCCTATTCAGCTATTATACACTTTGAGGGCCTGATTTACGCTGCATAAGAGCTACTACAGTCCTCCATCATTGTTGTTCCGGAGCATACAGCAACCATTAGCTGCCAATGGCTCTCACATCTAGGACCCTTTAATTTGTTATTCACTGGTGAATTGGAAAAAGAAAAGAGAAAAAAAAGGAGAAATAACACCTCTTCTTGCCATTCAAAGCCACGCTACAAACAAGCCCTCTGACAATTTTCGACACCCAATCATGAAAAGAGAAGGAGGGAGAGATGGAGCCGGAGAAAGGAGGCTATAGTGGGACAAGTTTCAATTAATTTTCTTCAAAAGGGGGCCAGATTAAATGTTTCCGGCCTGCTGAAGTGTTCATTTCACAGAGGGGAAGCGGAGAAAGGGATGAGGGGAGGGGACAGGAGGAGGAGTAGAGGAGGAGGAGCAGGACAGGGTGCGATTCTTTTTGGTCCCAGTGCACACCAAATAGTGTGGTGGGTGAAGAATGCACATGGCTCCGAATCTGTGTGAGAATTGTCCCCAGACAAAGGAGGGAGTTACGCCTGTTATAGCCCAATAAGGCCTGTCAGTCACACAAGGGCTGGGGGAGAGGCGGAAGGCAGAGCTAAAGATTTCCACACAAAGGGAAACAAGCAAGTCCATCTTTCAGCGACAAATCAGTCTGGAGGTTCCTGTGCTAATATCAATAAAAAGAGAGAAAAATAAACAAGTGAGGGATTTACTGCACTGCCTTACAAGAGTGAGGGGAAAAAAATCAGACACATGTTTACAACGCTGACACAAATAGACACACGGAAAAGCATATGCAAAGCAGAAACAGCAAAAGCCTGGTAGTAGAGGGGGGGGGGGGCAAATGAGCGACATGAAAGAATCGAGGTCCAGACCAGAGCTGCAAACTTGACTTTGTTTCAGGGGAACACATGCACCTGCTAATACCAATGCTTTGTACTGTTTCTCACTACAAAGAATTGGTATTAATTTTCACAATAGTAAGTTACTTTTTTTTTAAATATGCTATGCAGAACAAAATGTGGCTTTTTTTCAAGTGAGGAAGAGGAGAAACGACTGAGGTCAGGGGAAGAATTAGCGAACACCTGTCAGCAATTACAAGTGGAAGAAAGAAAGGGCAGCAGGAAATAGACGTGTTCTAATTAAAACCGTAGTTAAAAACTTCCTGCTTCTCCAGCCAATACCATGTTTGACTAAATACAATTCAAATATAGAGTGGGGACCAAAAGTCTGAGACCATATCTCATGCAGATTCTATATTTATACTGTTATTTTCTGTCTTTGTCGCAATATATATAATTCTGTAATCCTTTTTGAATCAGAAAAATATATAATATAATGTTTTCAGACAGAAACCGTAAAAGAAGGCAGACAACAACCTGGTTCCTCCTGGTGAGTGACCCATATGGAGCTGATCAGAAAGGCCTGTATTAATGATGTCACTGTCTCCTGACCTTTCGGGACCTGACATCCGTACAGCGCCCCTTTATAGGAAGCCAGAGGGATGGCCGAGCCCAGACAAATACCTCTTAACTAGGGCACAGGCCCAGTTAAGTATGGACAAATTGCAAATATTAATTAACAAGAACAAGAAAATGAGAAGAGTATCAGAGTGAACTCATAATAACCATTGCAAAGTTGCAAAAACTTCTGACATGAATGTGTTTGTGATAGCTGATCATTCTCATACACTAGATCCTCAGTAACAGGGAAGATAGACTTAATTTTTCACACTTTGCAAAATGTGTTAGGAGTTGGAATACATTTGATGTAATCCAAGCTTGGAGCATATTTATATTGATTGACCCTACCTTGACTTTTTTTTTCAAACAATTCTTAGGCAAAAATGCAACACTGTACACGCCGGTCTCCAGTAGGTTCAGCAGTGGCAGAGGGCACCTTTGTGTTGTTACAGAAAGCTATCGGGCTTCTGAGGCTAATCTGAAGAAATGTCATCCGTTTTCTTGAGCTGCAGCCAAGAAAAACACTCTGTCCGTCCCCGAGTCCTGCCACAGGGATCGATTCCCACTTTTACTGGGAAATGGAAAAGCTTGTTATGATTGCTTTGAAGATTCCTGTGGTGTCCTCTTACTCCACGAGTTTGTGTAAGAGCACCACTGTGTTGCTTTAAAAGACATCCAGAGGCCAAAGAGACTTGGGTATTTTTTTTAGTTTAGTTTTCTGTTCTCATGTATATTGTTTGTTTTTTGTTGTTGTTGGTTTGTGTGGTGCATTGAAATGACTCCAGGAAATGGTCAAAATGTGTAACTTACCCACTGCACCTCCTGTGTGTCCTCCACTTTTGGTAACATGATGGCAGGAGGGAGAACCTCACCCTGCAGAATGACACGCAGGTCATCTTCAGCTAAGCCACTGGACACCGAGTTCACCCTCACACATTTCTCCGTCCGCCCCAGATCCAGTTCCACCAACATCCTGGGGATGGTCTCTCTGGCCTCTGTCTGCAATAAAACACAAACAAAAATTGTGATGATTGAATGAGATGCATTTCGTCAGATTGCAGTTTGGAGTAACTAATACAGATGATCATTCATTTAAATTGTGTGACGTCGTAAGATTTAAAATACACTTTGAAAGCAAGTGTAGGTTTCGTCCAGGGGGTGACGACTAAAATCAGCAAAATATAATATAAAAATGCTTGATAAGGAGAAAATATTATCATGAGGGGGTGAAAACTGCTTATTAGGCCTAGCTGAAGGCCAACTGTCATCACAATGTTGAGCTTCGCATTGAGGTGAACACATGTAAGTCTGTTCAGCCAGGGATTTGCTTTTTGAAAGGGAATTTCAACATAACTCAGGCTTTAAAGATGGATGCTTTTGACCAGATTGGAAAGAAGAGGAAAGCTGACATAACATAACGGAAATAGCATGTTATAGTGGTCAAGGAAAAGTTCCCTAAAAAAACAACTGAAAAAAGGAATCAGTAATCATATACAGAGGAGTTAACCAAGATAAACCTAGGGCTTTATTTCACAACTGATTAAGTAAAACAGGATATCACTCTGTTGTCTTACATGGATATCGTCCCAGTTAAATGCCAAAGACCTAAAGTGGATGATCCGACAAAACACAACACAAGGGATCTGACACCTAATTCTGACTGAGACTATAAAACAGAAAAACATTCATGTATCAGCTTTTAAATTCTGTGATTAAGTTGTGGATGATAAGCTTTTACCTTCACCTTCACTTCTTTCCTTTGGTTTGCCAACAGGATTAAGCTAAGAAAACTGAACTAATTTACATAAAATGATCTGCAGGGGTTAGGCATGACCTAGAAGAATCAATAAAATGTTGAAGTCTATCAGGATGAACGGAGGGGTGGGACCAGGAACCAGGCGAGATAGGGTGCTTCCTGAGCACCTTTCTAGTTAAATTTAATTTCACATGATTTTCTTTTTATTTCTTTTTTTACACATTGCTTTGGGCCTTTACTCTTTAAGAGCGTGTCACTTTCTGTTAAAACATCACATCATAAAAATAAACACTGCACAAAAACGATATGATTAAAGTGGATACTGAGAATCAGTCCATCCACACATAATATGGCCCAAATCAACAAAACAGAGGCTGCACACTCTCAACACAGGCCTCGTATGAGATGAACAGGCAAAGTGATGGGAAAAAAAATATCAAAGAGAAGCCTATAGTCCCAATTTCTGTCAGTAACACAGTAGCACACGCCTCTATATTCAAACCAGATGCTGAGCAACAGGAATGGAGAGAAAGACGGATGAAATGGGTGGAGAGGTTTAGCTGGTGAGAAGAGAGAGGTGCTCAGGAAAAAATGTGGTCTGAGTTAAGCAGCATGAGGAAATGGTAGCTTATGAGTTGTCAGGTCTGATCAGAGGCTGGAGCCTTTGAGTTCATGTGTGTTTAGAGATGCTCAGATTTTATTTCTCCTTCATGCTACAGAAAGAAAAGAAAATATCTTGAAAGAAAAATAGTCTCAAAGTGACTAGGTTACTGTATGCACCATAAAATGAAACGTGGATAGCAGTGTGCATACCACCACCAATAGTCCCCTTATAGACTCATAGACTTCAGTCCCCTAAATATGCCTGATGAATTACTCTTTTGGAAAACAGTGAAAGATTTTAAGAAACCGACTTTATTACAATGTTAAAGAAAATGAAAAAAAGAAATCCAGGAAAACACCCCTGCTCTGGATCAGGGGTGGATGTTTGAGCAAATGGAGCATCATGCAACCTGGTGAAACAGCATCTGAGAGGAAAGTCTCTACTGACTTATCATTAGTAGACCGATCAGTGGAGTACCGTGTGTGTGTGTGTGTGTGCATGAGAGGGAAACTGTAGACAGATATTACATGGACAGCCCATACATCACAATATCTTGTAAAAACCGAAACCGACCCGGGTTCAGTTGTATTAGATCTTATGAGGACCCGTGCGAGGGTCACAGAACAGCTTCTGAGACAAACCAGCCCTTGCGCTGATCTCCTGGTATGCAGAACTGTACTTCGTATTACGAACACCCCTTCAGTATCAATAAAATATGGTATCAGAGTACATATCAAAGATTTGCTGGGATTTAATAGGGGTCACGAGCGGGCTGGGCTGCCGCGTGTCATCTGCGTCTCCCTCTTCCCTCCTCGACTCAGACAAGAGGGATTGTCACAGCATATGATGAGTGCACTGTGATCTTTGACTCGTACTCAAGTTTTTCCTGAAACCTCTCTGTTGCTCTCTATTACTGTCACTCTCATAAGCCGAGACAGACCCGTGACTGTATCTCGGTAACTTAAAACGGAGGGAGCGATTTACGCGGCCATAATTCACTATTCATAAGCCTGCTACTTGGCGGATAATATTCTGTCTGTCCCTCTGCAGTTCATGGTGAGCGGAGAAAATTGATATGAGGCTCCTTCGTGTAGCAGGAACTAAATAAACTGTGAGCCAAATTATCAAAAAGTACAGGTTTATCAAATTCACAGATCACATAGTCTGGAGATCCTGGAGTCTCTGGCTCCAACCTCAGCCTGATAGCAACGTGATAGGCAACGTGCATTTATAAAATATATTATTGTAACCAGACACCGTGATAGCAGGGATCGTCTCCAGCGCTTCTCTCCTTCTACAACTGTATTTCTGAAACCAAGACACCAGGAATGGCTGTGGAGATGGCTAGGTCACTGTGCACTATTCCTTCTTTTATCTCTCCATCCATCTAAAGTGAGAGACATTATTCAAGACACCTTGACCCCTATGGGCTCCGCCACTCCGAGCTTGAATAAAGCCCTTTGAAAAAACGATATTTTACATTAATGGACAGCCATCCAACAAGTTGCTTCAAAGCTCCCTCCCCAATCACACGGTGTCCCACGGAGAGCTCGCCCCGACGTCAGCTCCATCTCCTCTTTGATTTCCTCCATCATCCTCATCATTAGAAGCTGACACACAGGCAGGCAGGTGGGCGAGCAGTGGGCCAGGCACGCACGGCTGTTGAACGCATAGATGCACACATGAAGCTTTTCAAGTGTAGAGAGGCTGACCTTCCAGGAGAGCGAGGGCAGCTCCTTAACACACAGCCTGAGTCTGGACGCTCAGGATCCTACAGATTGCTGTGTATGCGTGACCCAGCATGGCTGCTGGCTTGTAGACACCACATCAGACTGGAGCTTCCAAATGTGTGTACAGGCTACAGAGGTATCACCTTCCTCTGCAGCATCGGATCACGAAAGCCCCGCCGACGTGCTGCTTGAAACAAGCCACGTCAAACATCGCCTCTGGACCGACTGAGTGGAGACTCACACTCTGTCCCTTTATCCAATTTAGAATTAGACCTCAGTCCAGCAGCAGTTATACCTCATTTTATACAGAAAACCCCAGTATATTGCCAATAAGAAGACCCCTCGTCAGGCTGCCTTTGCTTGTTACCTCTGCCAAGAGTTCACCCCTGTCCCTTGGTTTGTTTGTTGGTTGGTTGGTTTGACAGCAGGATACAGCAAAAAAACTATAACGGACTTCCACAAAAGTTTTTGGAAAGACAGAACATGGGCCAAGAAATAACACATTCAATTTTGGTGATCCAGGAATTTTTATCATTTTGTTTAACATTGCAAAAGTTAGGGCGTTTCATTAAGTTTCCACTGGTTTTGCTAGGGAATTATTCATGCATCTTAATGAAGAAATATCTTGCATTTCAAGGGGACTGATATCTCTGAGTGTGTACAATTTGGAGCAGTGTAATGGATTTTGAGTTGACTGTTGTGTCAGAGGTTTACAGTATGCACTTCTTCTAGCTTACACTGTACTGAATAAGCTGGCATTTTGTCACCCCATGTGTGATTTTAGACAGCATGCCTGTGTGATGGAATCAGAGTGAGGTGTGTCACGCCAGCAGCTGGGTCTTTCCCATTGTTCTGACCCTCTCTTTAGATAGAAATTAATTTGGATGTGTCGACCATCACTGCCAGGATAAAAGCATAATGAGAATATCCTCTATTTAGTATCCACAGTTCTATACTAATGAGGGCAAAAAGACTTGTTATATGTTTTAGAAAAGGCACAAGAGGGCATAGATTATTTTTTTCTAGTTTAATTTATAAGAATAACAACTCAGTAGGGTAATGCTGTGTGTTTCATTCTCATGGTATTATATATATATATAGTAGAGCAAAGTGTGGAAAAATCATACGTGACAATGAGCATAGTTTTTTTTCCAATTTTATCTTTAACCTTTTGAGAGCTGGCGTTTTGCACCCTGCTGTGCAACTTGCCGTGCCAATGAGCCAATGACTGTTGCAGGCGAAGGCTGCCTGTCTGAAGTGTGACTGTGTATTTGTTCATTTGTCTTTGTCAGTATGTGTGTCAGGGTGGGTGTACAACGTGCGTGAGTGTGTGTGCGTTTGCAACATTCAAGTCTTCGTGGATGGGTTTTTGACAAGTGACATGCTGCACTCCAGAAAGCTGGAGTGAGATGACTGACTAATTCAGGCTATGTTGATAACTGAGATGTAACAGAAGGAGATTCAGGCGTTTCCCTCCGTCATTTGGGAGCAATCTGTGTTATCTACTATCCTGTCAAGCCAGACAACAAGACATAACTAGCAGGATGGAGGAGGAGGAATTTGTCAAAACTTTCAGAACCAATTGCTGAGCTAGAAGACAGCTAGCTATTACACTTAATTAGCCATGAATGAATCTCATTAGAGCTCTTTAGTTTCAATTCATCACAAGCTGTATTGCCACGTCCTCTCCCATTTCATAGGGAAAATGGAGGAGATAATGCTTATCGTTCAGCATTTTTAAGATGCGATAAAACTATATTAATCCACATACCGAAGAAATTCAGTTGTTACAGCAGCAGGCAGGTCAGAATGAACTAGACAGAAGAATAAAAAGATTGTAAAAAGGCAACAGAATAAAAATGTAATAAAAAATACTGAGTATGCATATCATAGACACCTTAACTGGTTTGTAAAGAAATGTTTAGTGTGTACATAAAACACAAATGTGCATAAAGTATTTATTTTGTTAGAAAAAGCTCAAATACTATAAGCAGAGTGACAAGACTAGTGCAGTATTGTTGAAGTAGTGCCAATGAAACCGAAGATGAGAAATGCCTTGACAGTGCATTGGAAAGATCCAAAACTTGACACTGTGAGTGGAGGCCTGAGCATGCTGTCTTAATCACTGCTTGAAAAACAACAACACAATGGGTGTTTTTTATCATCAGTTAAATTTGAAATGAATTAATATCCTGCTGAACAAAAGATAAGGCTTTGCTGCTTTTTCCCCCTCATGCGCCAACATCTGCTCCTTTCCTCTCTTCCTCCTCCCATTCTTTCATGTTTTCCTCTCCTCGTCAGCTTCTCCATCATCACTCCTCTTCCTAGGGTTCGTATCCAAGTGTCGGGTGTGTTGCACAGCCCACGTAGCACAGAGCAGTGCGGGCTGCTGCTATGCCAGTAAAAACACAAGAGTGTAACTGGATAATGAGAGCAGGAGAGAGGACCTCTCTGTTCTCTATGTCTCAGCATTTTCGGATTCTCTCGCTTGGCCACAGCCCTCACCCTTAACCTACGGTATCTGGAGCTGCTGCGAGAATGTGTGTTTCAAAAGGAAATCAGAAGACCAGAGAAGGCAGAAAATATAGTCTGTGAAATCTGAGATTTATATTCAATCTAAAAAGACACACAGGATACATAATTCTTAAACTTTCACTCCTTTGAATCCCTGCACTCTCCATGTGCTCTAACACAAGACCTCTCCATTCGGTAGCAGTGAATGATAACCGCAGGCCTGTCATCATTCTCCTGTGCGCCGCGATCTCTTAATTGCCTTTGGTCTCCTCCCAAAGAGCTCCATTCCATACCGGACACTTAAAGCAAAAGTATGCCACGATGTTACCTCCAAATAACATTTTTAAATTCATCATGCTCTTACACCGATTTGTCCTATTCGGCGAATAGCGCCTTTTTCATTCCCACATTGAGGCATCTTCTGGCAATCTAGGTTTAGCGGATGCGATCTCCGAGAGCTGTTTACAGGAATATGTCGCACACCACCAACCAAGGGTCTAGCCATACGAAGATGCTAGATTTGTAATCTCAGTACAGACATCTGCTGTGGATTTAGATGTTTTCGTTCAACCAGATTAATGGAACGCTGACATGAATGGACAGCATGAATGCTGGTTTGTTCTGAGATGCTTATTTCGACTTTGTTGCCTAATTGATTGGCTTCGTTAACTGTACATGTGCTATTTGTTTCTGTTGGTACACTGCTTCCATGACCCTTAACTATTTAACAAATTTACGACGCCAGCCCCCAGTAATAACGTGTGGCTGCAAAGGCCACTGCTGCTGAACGACAAAAGTTACACAGAGTAGTGCTCTAAACACACCCACACACATCCACTGTGACAGACAGCTGAGTTTGGAATGGAAGGTCTTTCTGATCTGCCTGGAACAGGGTCTATTTTCTGGCTGAGCAGCTCACATCCCATTTGTGAGTCTTGGCAGCCCAACTGGGAGTTTCTCTCAAGTCTCCGGGGTCCTCTGAGGTGTTGAGCACAAGTCCACACGCACGCACACACACACACTAACATATATAGGGCTCTAAATACATGCACACACTGACACACACTAAATACAAATGTTCAGTATTCATAATTCAACTGGCTATCATTATTTCCCAAGAGTTCATTCTGTCAAGAGTTTAGTCATTTGAATCCTGTTAAATGGAGAGCAGATCTTTCAGTGTCCTCTGAAATAACACAGTGAATACTGAACTGAGGTCATGTATCAGTTGACAGTTGGCTGCATAATTTATGTTAAGTTGAAAATCTTCGGTGTCAGACATAGTTCATGCATGGACCACAGCTCATACATTGACTACGCTACATCCTAAAGTTAATAGAGCGTAATAATGTAATCCACTCTACAATAGGTTCTCTATTCTTCCCTCAGTTGCTCTGGCTGCAACCAGACAGGTGTATCTGGGGACCTTTGGTAAAAAAAGTGCCACCAAGGAAGGGGAGGGGGGGGGTTGAAAGTTTAGGGTGAAATAATGAATTAACCAAAACGACTTATACAAGTCACAATACATTTTTAGATGAAACAACAAACTAATATATTAATGTGAAATGCAGCTAAATTGACCAGATGATAGTGAGGAATCACCTTTCACAAGAAGTTAAAGTTTATTGCATGAGATATGTGGTACCTGTACCTTATAATCCACTTCAATAACCCTTTAATGATTACCACCTTTGTGACGTTTTGAAGGTTTATTTTGTGTTGATGTAGGTACCAGCTACCCAACTGTCTTGTTTATGTATAAATGGAGGAATCTGTGTCTGGCTGAATTTCCGTTTTCTCAACAACCACTCACCCGATTGACTTCAAACTTGGCAGGTGTATTGCTGTGCACTGTCTACAAATCAATCTCTAATCTCTCCTCATATTTCTGTAATATTTCCTAAGACAAACTATCCTAGAAAGTAATTTCCCACAAATTGCATCAACAAAAACATTGTCAAATCAAGTATTTCAATGGCTGTAATCGCACCAATGTGCTCATAAACCTGTAATAAATACAGAGTGACTGGTTTCTGGATTCCACATGAACTATAAGAGCTACTGGGGGTGTTGATCAGTTAAAGACAGGCTATCTTAGATGTATAAACTTCTCTGGATCTGTAATGTACGGACAGTGAACCCAGGAAACTGGTGTGTCATACTTGAGTGATGCACAGTGGGCTGTCAACTGAAACAAGTTGTGTATGGGCACGCCGTCTTACGTGCGTACGTTTGTGTGTGAATGCCTACATGTGTCTACATGTGCAGGTTTGAGTGTGTGTGCATGTTGTGTTCTACATGTCTTGTGTGCTTGTGTGCATTTGCAGGCTCGTGCTGGTGTGCGAAAGGTGCTCCCCGTCGTGTAGGCCGCTCCACCATGCCATCTGGAGAGGAAATCGAGTGTGAAGTACAGTATAGTTTGGGACCAAGCTCCGTGGCAGTGGCTCAGCATTTAGTTCATTAGTTCCAAACTTCCAGGGATTAGAAGAGAATCTCTATGGCAGGGAGGCAGGGGGGAGTCAGGGAGGGTGGAGGGACCCATGTGGGGAAAAGAGAGAGCAAGAGAGACAGAGACACCAGGAGGAATACTGGACCATAGGGCACTAAGAGACAGAGAGAGTACATGAGAGAGAGAGATAAACAATCTTAACCCTGAAGACCCTGGAGAGGGGAGACGAGTGAGAGAGAGAGACAATGAAAGAACAAGGCGGCAAGAGAGAGAGTAGGAGAGAGAGGACAGGTGTAGCCGTCAGTTCCGCTCTGGGGTTTCAACCTGCCCTCCCTCCTCCTCCACCCCACTGATCATACAGATATGATGATATGTGTAAAAGTGTTAGAGCAGTCAGCCTTGTCTTCCCTCCCCTCTCTCCTCACCCTTCTCTCCCCTCTGGGTCCATGGTGACAGTTAGCGAGCTCTGGGTGGCTCCTACCCTTTACTCCTTTTCTTATCTCCCTGCCTCTAAAGCAGCCAGCATTACTGCCAAGATTGAACGTAGACATTTTTCGAGTCAAAGCGGCAGGCAATTAAAGCGGGCACTACCAGATTTCAATTTTCAACAGGAGGGGGTGGACTGACCTTCATTGGGTACCTTTTTGTCATGAATATCCTTCCCTGTTCTAAGGTGAAGGTTAGAGATAATGAAAAGAATACATTAATGAACACATTACAGGAGGGTGGTTTGGGGCAGTAGCCCTACTTAAGGCCTAACCCATTGTTACCTTAACCAAAACAGTGGTTCAGGGTGGTATTTAGTTAGCTATGTCTACTGCCATTCTCTTACCATGCATGAGACATGAATTAAGGGTTCTTTACTGAGGTCTTGCCTGTCTTGATAAACGCACAGTGCCAGTAGTGTGGTTGTCATAGTGAATATAATTGCAGCTTCTGTATATAAAAGAAATGGTCTGAGCAAACACATTGTAATCTATATGTTTTCTCTGTATCGGATGGTGGTACTCTTACAGGAGCCATATGTATTGATCTCATTAATGCCTTTGACCATGTGGATCACCACGTCATTTCAGAAAAACATCACGCTGTTAGCCTTGCAACATGGATTGTGGTTTAGTCTGTATCTTGAAATGAATGCTGGTGTATTATGGTTTGTGAAAAGGTGTGCCTCAAGGTTCTGCTTTGGGACAACTTCTGTTTTCATTGTTCAACTAAAATATTTCTGTTTATCAAGTTCAATCAAGCTTACTAATAAACTGATGAACATATATGGGATGGACTTTTGACATGTTTAAATACTGACTTATTTGTTCTTAGATTGTTTGAATATCTGTATTTATTTTGATAGTCTCGCTCTTGCTTGTTTACTAAACCAAAAAAAATTTAATACAAAATATAAGTACTGTATATTCATTAACATAAATGAAAAAAAAGCACTGGACCCTGGGTGGCCAAGATTGGAAAAGCACAGAAATAGGAGGCAGGCTAAAAGCAAACATGGAGAGGCGAAGATTCGAAAATTTTTAAGATTTTTTACTTTGTTTCTTTTTCAGTTCCGTGTTGTGGCACTCAATGGAATCTTCTGTGACCTCCTATGGTCTATTTAATTGGTGCTATATTCTTAACTGGCATCACTTCAGGGATTTTATGATCTGAACTCTAGCTGAAGAAGGACTAAAAATGTCTCAACACATTCATCGTTTTAGCCAAATGATAGTCCCCATGTCTTTCTCCCTCTGCCCAATAAAACTCGGTCTGCACATTTTACACCATGTCTACACAGGCTGGGTAGTAAAAGTTGTCCATTAGCAGTGCAGCTTCAGTATCCACCAGTGTCTGCCACCACTGTGAAAAGCCAAATACACAAAAACTGCATGCAAAATTTAACAAAATAAATAAAGCAAAAAAATATGCTTTATGGTAATCCATAAAAAGGAAAAAGCAAATGCACAGCTGATGCCGCTTTATACCAGCCTTTCCTCTCCTTTAAACAGTTTGAGTTGATAAACAAGAGTTGAGTCTTGCTATTTACATTTCCATTCCCTTAGTCCACATTAAGTGTATCTTACCAGGGACACACAAATTCATGCTGCATGACTACAAATACAAAATACTTCCTAAATATAACCTTTTAGTTAATATGGACAAGTTAAACTTGACCATTTAATGCCAAGAGCGTTCACAATTCTTTAATGAATTTCTCTTATGTAGAGTGCATTCAGAAAAAGCCATTGGGGGATAAGGGCCTTGGTAAGAGAGGTGACCACAGTGGTTGAGCTCCAAAACTTCTGTGTGCAGATGGTGGAACAAGTGGAACAACAGTCACGGTCGGATAAAACCAAGATTGAACAGTTTAGCTTCATGAAATCTGGAGGAAGACAGGCACCACTCAATACCATTCCAACTTTGAAGCATGGAGTTGGCAGCATCATGCTGTGGGGTGTTGTTTCAGGGGGGACAGGGAAACTGGTGAGTATTGAGGGAAAGATGAGTATGATGGAGATATGCTTAATGATAACCTGGTCCAGAGCACTCAGGATCTCAGACTGGGCCAAAGGTTTTCCTCTAAATAGGAAAAAGACCCAAAGGTGACAAACAAATCAATGCAGGAGTCTTTGTGGGCCAGCCACTCGAACCCAAGCAAAAATCTCAGAAGACCCTGACTGGCTGTCCAACAAAGGAGCTCGAAATGAGTTGGAAAGACAAATTGTAGAAAATACTCATAATCTGGTCTGCAAGGCTTGTTGCAACATATCAAAGAAGATCTGAGGCTGTAATCTCTGTCAAAAGTGCTTCAACCTAGTACTGAATAAAAGGGGTCAAAATACTTTCCTTTTTATAAATGTGCAGAAGAAACAACCAAATACTTTGTTTTTGCTGTGCTTTCTTATGGAACATAACAATTGCAGAAGTGAATACTAAAAACTTTCCAAATGTAATTAATAGGACAAAAAAATCTAATAATATAAATTATTATGCAGAATTGCTTTCAAATCACAACAATCAGTATCCAAAATGGTGGATGCTTAATGGTTTTCCTGGCAACCTTCCATCTCAAAAACACTATCACACACTGTTTATCCAACAGGAAGAATTTTCATCTTAAGGGAAGGTATAACTACACAACAACCCCCACAGATTTCCATTTGCCACAGTGGAGGAAGAAGCTGAGAGTGTGGGAAGTGAAGAAAGGATACCAGTGGGAAAGGTGCATTTTGTTATTGAGAAAAAAACAAATTTTGATATTACACAGTACGACCAAGCAAACACATAATGGGTTACAGGATTTTGGCACATTGGGTTGACTATGGTGTGAATGAGTGGCTTAAATCTGTTCTGATGCCATGGTTTGCACCATGTAGTAACAATGCAGCTGGCTCAGAGCATTAATGAGACTAATGGGAGAAGTAATGTTATTATACCACAGAAAAATAATATTCTTTACAAAAACATAATATATTGGTATTTTTTTAGGTATAAGTATTTTGATTACTTGTGTAATTGAGTGGAAAAGGGAATAGCCAACTAAAGGAAATTATTTAGCATGTTAAGGGAACCAGAACTTTACCACATTTGTTAATAATTACTAAAAGACAATTGTTTCTTGCAAATAGAAATAGATTTGGCCCCTGGTAAATTAGTGAACAATAGTGGATAGGAGGAGGCAACTTTTGTTGAAAGTAAGATATGATCCTGTCAAAGGCTGACAGCTAAGGAGTCTAGCGTTTGAATTCTTATGGAGCCTGAATGGCTGCTTCAGTGCTGCATTCCTCTCCACATTCCCCCTCTAAAAACCTAATAAAGACGGAAGCTCTGACTTCCACCAACTCCATCACGGGGTCACAGTTTTTAGCCTGTCAGTCACCCAGGGCATCATGGTATTGTCTTTGTCCACTACAGGAACAGCCTCCAGCCATTTCAATCATCTTTATTATCATGACTTAAAAACCTTTGTTAGTTAACTTTTTACCCTGGCCTTTATCCCACTCACCAATCACAATTTCATGGGCAGTTCAGGAGGGCCAATGGGGAGGTCGTGTGGGCGGGAGGAGAATGCTTTTAACCTGCTGCATCTGGTGCTTTCCCGCTGCTCGCCCAGTGGGACATGGTCACCTTGTTTTAAAGAACCCTGATAGGGGGAACCACTGCCTTTGTGCCATCATAATGGGGTGAAATGTGCTTGTTTTAAACATGTCACTTAGGTAGTTTTCCTTTCAGTGATTAAGACCAAGCACCTGTCTGAAGGAGGGAGATGGAATTATATTCATTCAGGATCGCACAGCTGTCCGTGTGTTTGTCAGCGCCCCTGGTCAAACTAAGCTGCTCTTCGCTGATAAATGTGCATCTGTGTGTTTGTGTACCTTTTTGCTGAGGGCTACACCATCCTCACAGTCCAGGACGACACAGTCGACATCCAACGAGGCCAGCTTCCTCAATTTTCGCTCATCATTGCCAGGGCAGTAGAGAACGGCCCTGCGGGGTATGTAGCGCAGCGAGGAGCCTGCAGAGTGATGCTGATGACGCCATGATTCGGGATAGAACTGCCAGGCTGCAGGCAGGAGCCAACCACGCTCCCTGAAAACACATATAAACATATAAACACACGTGCTTGTCTGACCACACATTTAAACAACACTTAGGCAGAGGTAAATATGAAGTCCATATTTAAGTGCATATGCAGGTCATTAGTAGTCTCAGTATCAACATAAAGGGCAAAGAATAATTAAAGGTTGTTGCTGTATTCATCTTCATAATATTCAACAGTGTCTCTGAAGATCCAGCATAGGAGGCCACATCCTCCAGACTTGAGTGAAAGTCTGGAAACATTTCATTTTGGTAGCTCTGTTTACCCTTCAGCTATTCATTGAAGTGTATGAGAGACGTTGACCTGCGCTTTGAGAACAAACTCACCCAAACATTGAGCCACTCATATGCTAATGCAGCCACACTGCTGAATATCTAGGCAGGGCAGAAAGTGAATGAGGAGGGGTGTCGGTGGTGGCTGAGGCCGACTCATCGTAAAAGTAAAAAAACTAAATTTGTTTTTAATTTTATGCCAGATTACATACCTTTATTCGTTTATTTCCTATTGATACTACTACTAGGAGGTGGAACTATATGCAAACATATGTGGTAGAAAATTCTTTACTTTTAGACATTTACAAGATGGATTAAATGCATCCATAAAAGATGGACATCGTCTTCAGGATTCAAATAGTCAGAGCTCTTTTATTGAATTATATTAATATACAATATGTCCTCCAGTCACACATAAAATAAATTGCATACAGTAAAGCTTTGTCAATGCAGTTTTTAAGAAGTGATTGCACAGCATATATTATTGAAATAGTTAACTAATGATTAAATAAGTACAACCTTGATAATTAAAAACATTCGCCTATGAACTAAAATCGCAATAGAACTTAGAGGACGCTGTTTTTGCTCTTCAGTCCATGCTTCTTAAAAGATCTGAAAATAAAGTGCAACAAATGCCGCTTCATTTTTCAAGCAACACTCGAGGTCCTGCAGAAAAATGCAGGCAAAACTGCTCATCATCACATGTCCAACCTGTACGGTGCTCACACAACATCGCAAAACACACAGTAAAGTCGGATTGTGTACACTCAACCATCCACACACTTGCACATCAACAATCACAATCATTGCACACACATCTCAATTATTTGTTCCATCAATCTGGCTTCTGAAACAACTGTCCTTCAAGGGACCATATTGAACGAAAAGAGAGAAGGTGGTGGGGGATTATTTCTTCTATTACAAGAGTGGGGGCAAATTATTTTCTCTTCTTGTCTTTTGCTCTTTAAAAAGGAGCTGAAGTCACTTCAATGGCCACTTAATCCTGTCAACTACGCTTCTACAAGCCCTCCGGTCTAAGACCTATCTAAACTGAGATGCTGCGGTTGCGAGCAGGCAGTTCAAACCAATTCAGGTTGCTTCGAGCAATTCAGGGCTACCAGGTACATGGGAGTCTGTCTGAGCCAGGGACCGTATTCACAAAAGGCTTGGGGAGAAATATGGCAAAGGTGGGAGGGATAACTATGGCGCACCACCATGCAATTTGTGGACTATACTGAAAAAATGCAGAGCTCACGATCACTTAAGGGTCTATAATGTGCAGGGTCCAAGTTGATAGACAAGAAATAAAAACTAAAAACAAGAAAGGAAAATAGTAGGTAGGAAGATGCTGAGTGGTCGGGGGCAAGAGGGGGCTGTTGAGATCTAAATTAAATCAGTCTATTCTGTGCATACTGCTCACGGGGGGATGTTGAAAAGCCACATTAAGTGCCCACTTAAAAGGAACAAATTATAATATAGCTGAAGTACAAAAAGATGGTGACAGTAATTTAAGAGAAGGTTTCATTAAGAAGGAAAAAAAACTGAAACGGGGAGAGGGAGTGGTACCTTGATGTTGGCTATAGACTGTACACTAGACGCAGAGGTCAATCACAGAGGCCAAAATCAGCATTTATTCCCTTTAATTCCACCATTCTACCTCATCATTTTAAAAGGCCTGATCTAAAAGTAAACTGAGCCTTTAAGAAGAAATGAGGCAGGTCAACTGGGTCACACGCTCTAAAATGAAATTATATCTCAATAATTAAATAAGAAGGAGTAGCAATTCTTACTGAGGCCCTATGGCAGATACATGATTCACTGAGACTAAATCAATATGAATACATCTATAAAATGGCATTGTTAAAGTAAACCATATCCACACCCGCATTTTACAGGGAGTGGAGCTTTTATGTTGGCATATGTAATATTTCCCATCCACACTAACATACCTACAAACGCATGGCATGACACCATTAACATACATTGGTTATATCTGTGGTGTAGTGAATATAAACAGGAAGCAGATTGTGTATCCTGCAGTTGGTTGCTTAGTTAGAAAGAAATGCTATGAACCAGAAAGAACAATGGTGAAAACTGGGGATTTGTTTTGTTGGACCTAAAATGAGTTGGAACTTTAAGTGTTAACAAGATCATCAGATGCATCACTTGCACATACTAGAATTCTGCATTTGGGGAAATTGTATTTAAGCGACCCTGTCTGGTTGACATTTCCCCAATAATACTACCTAATCATGTTCTATATAATTAACAGTCCCTAAACTACCATATGCGGCAATGTTACAAATTTCTTTCCCTCTTTTTATTTTATTTTTCTTTAAATGAAAGGTTATGATAACATGGGGATGTGTGGGTATATTGGCAGCTATAAAGTGGTGGGACCTAGCCACAGTGACAACGTTTACTGGTCTGAGATCAGAGGGAAGTGTGTTTTAGTGGGTTTATATGGTGGTGAACGGGGATGGTTCTCATTAGTGGAGGCGAGGCAGCAGACCCAGGCCGAATTGGCACTGAGAGGGAGAGGATGAGGGTAGGCGACTGGAATGTGGTAAGAGGGTGGTGAGCTTTACGTTAGACGAGACATGCATTTTCCTCAGTGTCAATTCAGATCCAACAGTGATGTTATCGTTAACAACACATTTCCTTGAACTTCACATCTAATCTCCATCACAACTATGACTGATGTGCATGTTCGCTATATTCAGCTTCTTCTTTTTCACAATGTCGACCTCCCTATCTCCGAAATCCCCTGTCATGTAATCCACACAGGATTA
Organism: Platichthys flesus; assembly: GCF_949316205.1. Lineage (NCBI taxonomy): Eukaryota > Metazoa > Chordata > Actinopteri > Pleuronectiformes > Pleuronectidae > Platichthys > Platichthys flesus. The sequence goes on along the minus strand of NC_084957.1, from coordinate 17,446,390 downwards.
CAGATAATTCTCCAGGTTACTGGTGATAGCATGTCACCAATAAATGCCAAACTATTTTTTCACAGAAAACACACAAATCTTAAGTCTTGAGCGTGTCCTCTTTTAAATAGCACTACTCACATTTGAGGTTTATCCCGGAGATAAGCGATAACTGTTTTCTGGGAATTTGCTATTGGCTATAAGTGGTGATAAAGGGTGGGAGCTTCGGAACATCAGATATAAATCCGAGGATAATAATTGTCATATAAATCTTCCTCTGGTTGAGTTATAAGTAAACAAGTGATTTCATTCAAGCCACGCCAAATTGCACAAACTTAAATATGCTTGATTTTTTTCATCTAGATCCATGAATTATTCTCAGGAAAATTCGTGAAAATGTCAAAAAAACAACTAAAACCACTCAAAATGTTTATGAATGAGATTTTGCCACTTATCTGCCCATTTTTCCAGATAAGAGACATAATTTAATAGGTTAATTCTGGGCCTATGTACAATCCTTTCAGTAAGTTTCATGGAAAACTGTGAATTGGTGTAATGATATGTTCTTGCCACTATATGTTTAGTGGTGTTCCTGTGGGCCGGGCAAACTAAATGCCAAAGACTATGCTTCTGCAGCAGCTGCATACAATATATTATGTTTTGATAAATAATTAATTTGAAATAAGGTGACTTATTGTGGACTGGGAGTAAATACTGTATAACAAATAGCCTGTAGTAATTGCTTCATTATCATGAAGTGATGATCACTGTTTCCTGTGACTCCACTGGCCTCCACCTGGTAGCATAATAGCCTAAATCAGGTGGTAATATTCATCCTACCACATGAATTACAGCAGATATCCACTCGAAAACAGGCCCCGACGACAACCTCCCTCTCAATATGTAGATTTCCACAATTATCTCCAACATGGTGGTGCAGGCACAAGCTGTGTCTAAAATGCACAAAATTAAAGATCTGTGTTTCTGCCCTGTGATAATCAGCTACTTCTAAATATGCAAACCACATTCTGAGGTCTGCGGTGCTCCAGATTCAAGATTTAATCTGGTGAAAATAAAGATGAATAAAGAGTAGTTGGGAAATCAATATTGTTGAAGCATTGACAGGCCCTTTGTCTGCAGAAAGCTGTCCGCGGGTGGGAAATAAAACGGTCAAGAAGTCATTAATATTTACCTAGCCTCATGTCCACCTGCCTGTCTGACACATCTTTTTGTTTCTCCGAATGAAAGAGAGCTGAAGCATTCCCCACACATGGTCTCCCTCGCAGCATGATGCTGTATGTGTATGTTTTGCTTCTTTTTCCCCTCACTGCCTCAGGTCTGAGGACACAATTGGATGGCAGAAAAATCCTGAAAAATTAAGCAGAGACACCTGAGACAGCGAAAGGAAAGAATCAAACACTTGTCTTCTACTTTTTTTCTTCTCTGCCCCCTGCTTTCATTGCATGCCCTCCAGCAAACTAGAGGTTGGGATGCGCAATCCATTCCCCTGTAGATAAGATCAGGAGGGGGCTGCAGAGTTTACTGGTTTGCTGGTCTCTCTTTTAGGGAGGCACAGGACAGACAATAGCATACTGGACTTAATAATATTTTGTTGATGATGACTGTACTAAGGCACCAATCAAACAACTGATATAAAGACCCCAAACCAGCCGTTCAACTTGTTCAGGGGAGTGAAGGAAGCAGCACTATATTACTCTCAGACAGTAGCAACAGGAACACTGCTCTTCATGCGCTCCTTCGTCATAATAAAAATGCAATCAGAGATCATTATTTACTGTTTCATGTTAAGATCAAGCATGTTTTCTCATCCTTACTTCCTAGGATTTTATCACCACTGGCCCAACATCCTCTCTCTCGCTTTTAAAAGTCGATTTCAGTGATGTTGTGTCTCTCCCTATCAACAAAACCCCTTACTCATCCTCCTATCCATGTCTTCCCCTCTTTTCTGTTCTCATTAGTTTGGCTTTTATGCCTTAATCTACACAATGAGGATGAAGTCATGGCGGTTATCTTCAGCAGCCAATGTCTTTCTACCTGTAATCCTCCCCAAAGTCCACGGCTCACAAATCGGCACACAATGCCTTTATGCAAGGCCTCTGCCGTAATGCCCATTGATGACTGCAGACTTCTTTTCTTTCTTTTTTTTCTGCCCTCATGCCTCCGCATTAAAACTATTTAAATCCCACTCTTCTTTAGAAGAAAAGAGATGTCTTTATCCCGGTCTCAGGACAGGGCAACGTCAAATTGTAAAAGGACATAAGAGTGTATAAGCTGAGTTCGCTGATGGGAAGTTGTCACTCCAGCTAACTCTCTGCGTTTGTCACAGACAACTCGATAAATCCTATCAATTCATTAAAAAAAAATCTTTAATTAATTTGAAGTACATAGATAAATCATAGATTTCACAGTCAAATGTGTAAAAAATTATAGTTTACATGAGCTCTCTAAAACAATGAATTTATCTTTAAAAGTTAATTGAGAGGGGAACTTAAAAAGGTCAAACAAGTCGCTTCTTTCGAGGAGGGCATAAGGGGGTTAGCTTTTAACTTAGCATTTTTATTGACTCTGGCAAAACAAAATGAGCGGGCTCTGTAGGATTGTGCACTCTGCATTGGCCATTCAGGGCTTCAGAGCCCCATTGTAGTACTTTGAAGAGAATGAAAGGAAACCCCACTGGTGGAAATGCAGTGGAACAGCCCCACAACAGGCCACAACTGTTCCCTTATGCATGAAAGGCAGGGACATAAAAGACAAGATGGACTTCTGAGGTAGGGCCAAAAACAAAGGCAACAAAAGTGCTGATCACGAGGGGATGACACGACTCGTCTTGGCAGAAGGAGCAGGGAGAAAAAGGGCAGGAGACAATAGCACTCCCGGCCAAATGACATGTTGAAGAATTGAAAAATCCACACTAGAAGTGTCTTCTCAATTCACTAAACCTACAAGAGCCGGGTGACTGTCGGCTGGACCCTGGTCAGCCTGAGGGGGGTCCGACAATAACAGCCCACAGCTTTTCTCTCTCTCTCTTAACTTTCATTCCTAAATCGTTCTCTGTTTTGGCAAACAACTTGGCAAGGGCAAAGATGGACTGGGGTGATGGCTTTAGTCCGCACACACCAAACCAAATCAAAGCATGGTGGGTTCCGCTCCCGCAGCTTCCGTTTTGATCTGTTGGCTGTCTGCATGTCTGATCTGTTTCTGTTTATGGCCTAAGCACAATTATGCTACTGCATAACCTCCATGGAAACAGTCAGACGAACAAAAACATGTTTTCTCTTATTCAAAAAAGCATCTTTGTTTTCAGTGACACAGTGAATGCTGCTATTTGAGCCAATGTTTCAAAAGTCTTACATTATAACATTTTGTTAACATGAACACTTCCTGCCCGTTTCCACCCTGTTGGCTTCTAGGCTGGGAACGGTTGTGTGATTCTGATTTCCTGATGTAGATATGAGTCAAAACATACAGAGCTATATTTGCGTGTTCGCAAGTCTGTTATACATTTAATCAATGGTTAGTTTTAATGTCAAATCTATTCATCCATGCACCCAGGGGACAAATTGGTGTAAAAAGGCAGCAATTTAAGAAATCAGCTTTATTCTGCTTAAGTGAATAGATAATTATCCCACACAAATAAGTCATGCACTCTATAAGGAGAAAGTTGTCCTTTCTTGTGAATAAGGACCTACACATATATTTAAAGTAAGGGCCTGGACTAGTTGATAAGTCACAGGCTCAACTGTGCACTCCACAGGTAAAGGGCCTCCTCCTCGATAGCCTGAGGCCTATCCCACAATTCTTCACACATACCCACAGGCCCTTTAACTGGCCATCACCCTGTCTGATTAATGGATCGATGTGGTAATTGATTAGTGAAGAGGAGGTGGGAATGAGAACATAGGTCAAACGTCAATAATGTCCCCGCGACAAAAGGTGGAAGACGTAAAATGTACCAGTGATAGCCTCCAGCCAGACCTCTACCCATCAAAGCCTTGGCAGGACTTACATAAAGGCCCCGGCCCATTCTCTTGCTCGCCCTGCCCTCCCTCCCCAATGCTCCTTTTCTCTTGGTAATGCTGTCTGTTAAAGTGACAGGAACCATTCTGGGAGCTGCTTGTCAGCTCACCTTCATAAAACAAGCCGTAAAGCAGCAAATAACAGGCTTATATGGCTTCATTATACCGGCTATGCAGGATCACAGCTCTAGGCTGGAGGGTGAGGGGGGTCTTGCTGGTAGCGGCGATGTGGGGAGAATGTTGGCAGGACAGCCTGGTTCTCGTGATGGTTTGTTGTCCCGGCGGCTGTCACCATGTCCATGTTTGCTCAGGATAGAGGACCACTTGACCCCCTTCAACTCTGTATTCGCCGAAATCCAAAGCAGGACAAACAAAGTATGACTCACTTTGGAGATGTTGTCACAGTTCAGTCTAATGAGACTTCATTAACTATGGAGTCCTGCCACACACTTCTAAAGATTAAACATTTTAAAGGGCTTTTATACTTAACAAGATGTTAGACTTCAAATATTTAAATTTGAGGCCTCTAACGAATATCATCCGTAATCAAGAACAAACCACAATGGTGTATCTGAATGGTTAAAAAAAAAAAACGAGGAGGAACAGGGCCAGATGGAGCATACATCTGCGATAGTAAACCTTTGGCCGTGGCAGCGCCGGACGTGAGAAAGATTCTCATTTATTTCATGCAAATATCTTTGGGCCATTTCACAACCTGACAGTGGGGGTTGCAAGGTGGCCATTACCTCAGATTGTGTCTCCAAAACATTTCCCCTGATTTCAGAGTCAGCCACGGGTTTCTGGCAAAGACGTCCGCAGGAGCCGCAGCAGAAGCAGCAGCATTAAGGCACAATGAAGGTCCCTTTTCTTTCAATGCAACTCATGGCGTTTCCCCATAGACGTGTTTGAAAAGGAAATGCTGTTTTTTTTCCAGGGTAACACCTTGGATGTCGTTTTCAAAGAGCAACATCACTGCACATACATATATGATGTGTGATTATTATCATGTATAGAAAATGACTAAGGCTCCATTAAGGTTCAAAGCTTCAACAAGAACTATAAATAGGCTGCCGATATTAGCAAGTCAAATATATGCAGCATGATGCTTGCAGAACATCTGGTAGGCAAGCTTACACTATGTTCACCAAAGTAACTGTCCCTTTATGTGCTTATCTGCCATGTGCCCAGTCCCAGTTGTGTCGAGATCAGTCACTTATCTCTTTAGCAAGGCTGTGAGGCAGCAGTACAAGCGCCATCGCTGTGATCATTGTATAGTTAATTGTCACCTCCATCAACATTAGCACTCTCTAACATGCTTACCAGAGGGGGTAAAGGGGGGGGAACTGACTGCACGCTCTATTCTGAAGCTGACACTTGTTCTCTGAGGGGCGGTATTCGGTGTCAGGATTACAGTGCACGGGAGAAAGGAGGCGGAGGGGAGGTGGGGAGTATTCCCTACAACTCATGTCACCGGGTCTCTCTGTAATGGCAGCAAAGGGAGAAAAAGAGAAGGAATAGAGACAGGGTGCCAGGGAGGATTGATGGGTGTTTACTTTTTTCAAGCAGTCTCTCAACCAATGACAGCGCAAAGAGACTTGCATTGACTGGGACTATGCTCCTTTCACAGTATGTCAAGGGCCAACTGAACAACCCACACCGATTATGGCTGTTGATACGCACTCTGACCATATAGTCGCACTTATCACTTATGTAAGCCTTTTTGGATATAAACTTCACATCAAACAAGACAAAATGTTTGGAAGGGTTCAGTGCAAAGACAGTGACACACACATAATATATACTACACACATTTGGCAAAAGGCCAAAAGGATTTAAATGTGTCGCCACCAAACCATATGGAATAACACATCCCCGCCTAAACTAACAAACACTCCAGCACGCACACATACATATTCTGGCCTGCACACAGACGCACACATCAAGACTGTAAAACAGCATTGCCATCTTGAGCCCTCTGGATCACCGGGGGCCATCTGACTCTGTGGAGCCTTGAATGCATTAAGACGAGCAAGGTGGCAGCACTTTCCATCTCAGCTAGCACAGTTACATAACCCTCCATGATATGAATTCATTAACAGATTTAGTTCTGCAGGTGAGAACACTTCTCCTCACTGCTTACGAATGATACCACCTCACGTTTATTTAATAGATAGTGATGCTGCAGGATGTCAAACCCACTTCAGTTGAGGTAAAACAACTGCAGATACACAGGCAAAGCAGGACTGTCAACACTACCACAAATTAAAAAAGCATGCTTTCATTTTTGCATTCATCCACTCTGCTAAGATTTTGAGTTGAAGCAAAGGAGATGACATTTAGTTGACCCCACAGGTGTCAAGGGTCATCTCATGGGGGAAGAAACTGGACAGAAGAGGTGGAGAATAATGAAAGGGGTCGAGCTGTGAAAGGATAGTGCCCTGGTTAAGTTTGAGGGGAAACAAGTGAGAATAGAAATGCATGGTTAAAGCACCAACAAATGGTCACATAACATACGTGGGACAATCTGATGGGGTGTGCCTAGAAGCCCCCTGGATATGAATAAGACTGGGACATGAGATCAGTCGGTTAGATCAGACTATTAGGAAATTTGGCGAACGGTGTGATATGTGCTGTGTCTGGTCTGTTGCCCCCACTCACACACCCATCCGAGCCCAGACACAAACATGCCCCCGTGCCCCTCCTCGGACCTCAGAAAAAAGTCTGACAGATGGGTGTACTAGAAAGATCCACTCGGGAGACGAAAGCATACTAAGGCACTGTCTGTCCACTGTTTGAATTTGGAAGAAAACTACAACGAGAGCAAAACAGGACGGAGAAAAAAGGGACATCTGTGACATTTGTCTTATTTCCCCTCTTGTGGGACATGATGTGTCACGAGCGAGCAGAGTCTTTTGGATCATATTCCATTAAATTAATGAACCCCACACACAAACAACATTCACACTCCAGCCCATGCCTCCTCATCCCTTCCCTGTAAGTTGTCTGTGCCCCCAAGTGGTTGAATGGCATAACTGCATCTGCTTTACAAATGTATGTTTAAAACTTGTGAAACAACTATGCCTCAGTAGACAAGGCCATTGGAAACGCATTTACTGTAAAATTTACTTTTAAACTCAAACCTCTAGTACCATAATGTGATTAACAAAAATTCTGAGAGGAAGTTATTGTAAATGAAGGGGGCTTTGTGATGGTGTACAACAAAATTCTTATATTGATATATATATATATATATATCAACTTAAGTTTAGTTAAAAAAATACGTTTGCGATCAAACCAGTAAGCCCAGAAGAAGTTGAACCCTCCATGGAGGACAAAACAACAAGCGAAGAATAATCGGTAACTTCAGGTTATTAACTAGTTTAATTAAATTTTATTTAATGAGATAACTTGAATTTTTTTCTGCTGTCTTGGGTGGACTTAAACTTTGCATTTTTACTAACGTTAGCTTACTGTAAACCACTGGCTGCGTGCTAAATTCCTCACCAACATGCCGTGCTTGATAGTGCTGGTGAAAGACTGAAAAGCTTGAAGTGCCAGCGATGGGTATTTGCAAGCGGAGAGGGTGAGTTATTTGTGGGCGAGTCGATTATCTAAAATAAATAACAAAATATTACAAATAGATAAACAATAAATATTTTTACACAACTAAAATTACATTTCTGTTATTGTAGAAAGAGTAGAGTACCAATAAGGTAATGTTGGGTGCCATTATCTGGTACCTGGTACCATAGCAGCACAAATGTGAATTGCACCCAACCCTATTGTGAATGGAGGAGCACCTGAATGCAAGACGATCAACTATATTGATTGTAGTGAGTTGCAAGATGGCAAAATAATTCACAAGTAGGCTGATAATCACTTTTCTTGCAATTGTTGGTTGTAAATACCATCTTAACAATCGAAGAACAAAGATATAGTTAAACCACAATTTGTACGATTTAGAAGAGAACAGTTAGAGTATTTAGAGAGGAATTTTAAATAATAAAGCTGATGCACCCTGTAGTGTTTTAATGACAGACGCTTCATTCTTTTAACCAACAGGGATGCCTTTTGCCCTCGACTTCTGCCTAGCCCCAAGCCTTTAATTAAGACTGGCCTAAGCCCGATTGATCCTGACACACCAGGAAGTTTCTTGAATATCTGACCATGGAAGTATTATATAGGCCCAACCCCCATAGCAGCCAACAGCTCCTTCCCACATGCCACATAAAAAGGTTTGTAAGCTGAAAGCCCATGGGACCTTGTATGATTGAGTTATACCTAAACATTTTGCACATTCTGGGTTGTCATCTTGTCCACAGAAATAAGAGTTTTTTTTAAATAACTATAAATATTACGACAAATATGTAAAGTCTATACTGTATGTTTTCCCTTACCTTTTAACTTACTAGTCATGTAGTTGGTTGTGTCCAAGTATCAAACCTCACATCAAACTTTGTTGTTGCACTGTTAAAAGCTACATGGCATGAAAAATGCCCAAAAAAAGAGTCATTGAATCTCAGGACTAAGCAACTAATTGATAAAACCACCTATTTAAAAGATGGTAGTTCTAACATTTCATATGACAGTTGCATTACATTAAAACTGTATGTTATTTGAGGATGTCTATGCTTTACTGAAGAGTGTCAAACAAGTTGTTTCAGGCACTTTGGAGTTTTCTGTATGAGAAGTCTCCCTTTGTTGCATACATTAACCTTTGCGTAGCAGAACTTTTTTGAATTTTTTTTAATGAAAATTTGCATAAAAGGTATATGACACACTAAAGGAAAGGAGAAACCAAAACACATGATATGTGTACTTTAAATCAAAAACACGTCACCTGCAGCAAAGGTAGTGATGCAAAAACAAAGATAGGATGTTTGGATTGTCAGAGCTCTGTGCTGCAGGTGCTCTGCACCACATGGAGAGAATTCTTGTATTGGCTTTCACCGCAAACAAAGCCACTCTTCGCTTTGTGGTGTTTTGGGATAAACCGGGACCACAATTGTTCGATAATGTTACACAATGTTAAACATACAGCAAGCAACGTATAACTCAATGTTTTAGTAAGATTTAAAAAAAAAAGGCTAAAAAAATCGTAATCTAGATTGGCAGATGCCTCTTTTTCAACATCTGAAATTGCTAAGCAATGTCAAATGAATACAAATCTTAGACTCTCCACTGCAAAACAGAGGTTCAACATGACAACCTGAAGGCTTTGAACATGTCAAAAGAAAGAAGTGATTTCCTGAAGCAGAGAGGAGAGTGGTTTAATACCCTGACCCGCTGGAGGAGAAATCCTGCCGACCAGCCAAGCTTAACGCTGCAGGTGTGGACAAAATGAAAAGGCAAAATTTGTACGTTTTATAAATTTATTGAAACCATGCAGTGTCGATGTACTGACCCATGGGCCAGATAGCGTTTCTTGTTGGAGTTCAAGTTCAAAAACTCTTTCAGATAAAGGGACGTTGCAAATTGAGGGGCATAATTCAAGCTTTGTTGGAAAATAATAAATAAAAATAATAAAGGAACTCTCTGATTATTTCAAATATCTCCACTTAGTCATATCAGCAGAGCACACAATTATCCCCTAGGAAAATAAAAACCTGTTCACCACTGATGTCAGTAAGTTAATGACCCTTCACCTAACCAGGGATTACTGTGATGTTTACAGGAAAGCAATTAACAGTAATTTTACAACTCTATGATTATGAAAATTGTTTATGTTTTTTTTTGCAGTCTCCAACCTGATATAATTTCTTATTATACAAACTTGCACATCAAAGAATACAATCAAAGAAACTATCAACTCTTCTATTTCTCTACACAAGCAGCTGATGCAGCAAAACTAATGGTGGTGTTTTTCGCAGATGAAAAATCCAGAAATATAAACACAGACACAGACACGTGGTGGAAAGTGACAGGGAAAGTACAAGACCCTACATTGGCCTATAATGGGTGTGGTTGAGGTGGGGCGGGCAACGAGTGCCCCTTCCTTCCTATTCTGGGAGGATCATGGAAATTAAACTCATAGTCACATTTTCAACTTGTCTGGCACAAACTCATTTCAGGACCAGCCTGAAATAATAAAAAAAACATCAATATACTTGCCTGTCAGTCGAGATGTTTGAGAGCAAGCAATTCTTACCTTCTCAACAACAAACTACTGAACGTTACAGAAGATGCTACAGAAGGTGTACGTAAAGTCCCTTTTAAGCCAGGTGTTTTAAAGCACAGGTTTGACTTTATTTGTGTCTCTTCACAAATAAATGCCAGCATGGATTTTGCTAACACTAGATCCAGAAGATGTCATCGCTATCACCTCTGCAATTTGTGTGAAGTGTGTGTGTGTGTGCAGAGTCAGATGCGAGTTGAATTGGGGGGGGGGGGGGAAACTCACCCACTGACCTGAGCAGTAGCATTTACACTATTCTCAGTGGTCATGAACACAACAGAATTGCAATGTCGAGGTCAAACATCAGAAGTACAGTCGTTAACTGGCCCATTACTGAAATGCAGACAGCACCAGTGGGCAACGGCTACAGGAAGTCATTAGGAAGTTTCCATTTGGAGTTAGAAAAAGGTTTCCTGAACAGAATGCACGATTGGGTGTTGGCGTATTGCTGGTGGAAATGTCTGCTGATTGACATAGGGCATGATGGTTGACATTCTACAGAGCGTTTTGACTGCAAAGCCTACTTTTTGATGTTTTAAAAATGTTCATATGGACATTTTTATTAAACCATACAATCCTTGATCCTGAATCAATAGGTAAAGATCTCCAGAGCCTTTTGAATAGATATTTAGGACTCAAATGGCTGAGTTTTTCTCTATACTTAAGCTGCTGGCCACTTGCTTTGTCTCTCTGTGGAGGGCCTGTAGTAAAGCTTCAAAAGACTCCTTATCACTGTCACGTTTTCTCAGTAATGGAGAACGGATGCACAGGCTTACACTAGGTTAGACCAACACAAGGAGACGAGTGAAGAAATGCTTTGAATGTTGCCTTGTAAAGGGAAGAGCTCCTGTATAGGCCTCCTGACCTTCCCACTCCACTTCCTTCCCCAAGAAGTTAAGGAATGCTGTGTCAGGATTTATAAAGGAACGTGCATTTTCCTTTCCCCTAAGTTAATTCCTAAGCGATATTTTCAGTCATAATTTTGGGAAATTTGTCTGTGATAAAAACTGATAAAACTAGGTTAATATTTGCAGACCTTGAATATGGAATTTCTTAGCAACAACCTTTCAATTTTCTTTTGTAAACGTTTCTCTTTATATTTGTGTAGTTTTTCAACTACCATCGCTGCTTATAATATTCTAAATTATAATGTTATATCCCTAGTCTTGTTTAACAATGTCTTATACCACTTGCATCCCTTTTGAAGTAAACAGTTTGCAAATCAACCTTTCATCAGTTTTTTGGAAATATTACGGCGCTACACTGCTCTACAAAGAAGTGACACTGTGTGGACTAGAGACAAAATCATTAAATAGGACATTTATATAATCAATTATTCCTCCAATGTCTTTTTACACAACTCTACTGTTCTCTATCCTCCATCTTTGGTATGGCTAACTCAGACTACCACAAGGTTCCAACTTTGACTGTGGCTTCATCCTGTATTTTCCAATTATCACCTTTTAAAGGCCAGCTGGGTGCATACCAAACCATCAGGGGGCAATACCATTTGCATTGCTCTGAGACAAAGTCATGCCCAAGTGCTTTCACTCTAAAGTTCATAGCAGACAAGTCTAAAATGACCTTAGCCTGACGAATTATATCAAATTGAAAAATGTTTACAAATGTATAAAAGAGAACCAGGTTGTTTTTGCGGTAAGTTGACGGAGAACATTCCCGAGCTTTAAGGGAAGAAGTTTGTTTTATCGACATGGCAAGTAGTTTGCTAGACTTTCTCATTTGAGACTGATCGATGTGACCGTCCTTTGAGTGCTCGCTCTGTTTACAGTTTCAGCTCATTATGCAGATTTTATTCTTCCTTTTCATTAACTTGATTTTTAAGCAGCTCCAGGAATATATTACATCTATTTCGTTTAGGTCAATTTTGTTTGCCCATTGAAATTCCCCAAAATCACAGAGCATTGAATTGACCATTGCATACATGTGTGTGTTTGTGCATGTTTGTGCGTGTCGTTTGGGGTTGGGTTGGGTGGTGTAACTGTTCCATTTACTTTGCACATTAATGAGCACCGGCTCTCTGCCTGCCTTTAGGCTCTCCTTCTTAATGCTAGAGCTGTTCACTAGTGTAAACCTGTGTTTGATTTCTCCCCTCCTCTCCCTCTCGGCCTGCATATAGCAGCATTTAGCTGTGAATTAATTTTCATGTTTGGATATACCCTGCTGAGGTGTGATGGCGGTGGGGCATAATCAAAATCTGCAACACTACATATGGGTAGATAGGCCTTGTGGGTATTTTCACAGTGCAGATCTGTAGCTGGGCGGGGGGAAATTAAAAGCAGAGAGAGGGGTCAACGGCCAGCAGAGAAAACCGAAGTCAGCAATAGGACAATGGGACATTTAACACAAAAGAATAAATCGGTTGTCTTCTAGAAGAGCACGGGGAAGAGGATACCTTTTGCAGTGTGTCGTGCAGCTGTGTGTGTGTGTGTGTGTGTGTGTGTGTGTGTGATAATGCGCATGTCTATGGCCAAGGGACAAGACACGCACCCACAGCCACAGCTCAAACACCAGCAGCCCCTAACATGGTGTGTCTAATGCTCCTATTTAGTGTTTGGGGTGCAGCGGCGCGTGGCCTGAGGTTTCTGGGAGGGGAGCATCGATAGCACCTAGCCTGACAGCTGTGCCCCAAACTGGAGACAAAAGCCGGAGGAAGTACCGCATCATCGAAGACGGGACTAAAAGGCATGGCAGTTTGCTTGTGGTCCGGCCTATTCTGCCATCTGACTCAGTGCATGGTCCCCTTTTCACGGAGGATGTAGCCCGATAGCAAACACAAGCTTAAACGGGGAGGAAATCTGGAAACAAATTCCACTCTAGAGGACATGTGGTACATCGAGATCAAAAGCAGAAACATAAACTACGAATTCATAACAGTCTTAATTCTAAACAAACAAAAAACAGAAAGAACATGGGCCACCTTTTGTGCTGCAGTCTTTTCAATGGAGTTTATTTGTAATCCTTTGATAGGTGGGAGTCTCTTTGTCAATCGGTGTACATCAAAGATAAACCAACTTATCATGCTGTTTGTGTTTGTGTGTCTATGTGTGCGTGTCTGTATTCCAGTCTTAACGTCCCAGTAAGGCATAATTTGAATCTATTGATTTAATAGGCTTTGGTAGCAGGCTGTGGGATAAATGCAATGTTCCAGTTATAAGTAGGGGACACACCTCCAGTCCATAAAACGAATGTTTGTGATGAAAAGCTAAGAGGATGGTCTGCATTTCTGTGAAGAGCAACTTTTACTACAGCTGCCGCATTTTCCAAAAGCACAAATTATTTGTCTATATTGCATGAAGACACAGAGGCACGGACATCTGGAGAGCACACGAGAAAATACAGCAACAGCAAGTGACAAAATTCTCAGGTTAGGAGAGGATTAAGTAAAAATATAAATTCAATCTGAAAGCATTTAGCACCCAGGGTCAATTTTCATCAACACAAACCCTTTATTAACATACTCAGAGGCGCCTCCATTCATGGGCCGGGCTAATGGAAGCAAAAGAGATAATAATTACTTGTTTGTTGCCACATCAGCTGTTAGGTGATAATTAGGCCTAGGCGAGAATATTAACAGTTTTATAAGCTTTCTTTGATCTGAACACATGTTCCCACGTAGATGAATCCGGCATTAATTATTGCTTAATATTAAAGGCTAATCAAAACTCTGCAGAACTGGATCCGCTCTGTCAATACACAGTTCCCCTGCACCAGTGACTGAACACAAATACCACTTTGATTGTGAGCTTAATATAGTACATCAGAATGCAGATTTTCTCATGGAATAACATATTCTAGACATAAAATATTGAATAATAAAAAGATCATGACTGATGCTTACAATTTCTTTTGTTTCATGAATGTGGTGGATCGGAGTATTCATGTGAATACATATTCACCATGTGCTTTACTTGGAGCCTAGAGAGACTCATGAAACATGAGAAAATGTGAACTTCACACTCACGAAAGGGTGGTGCAGCCGATCCCTGGCATCCATATCAATGACTATCCTTGTTATAATGTGGAAAACTAAATATTTACAATTACATCCTGATAGCAAAATAGGAAAACTATCCGTGCCTCGCATAATGGAACTTCCTTTATTACGCCCCTGTGTCCTCACAGACAAATACACACATGCATGGACGTCAGGGGATTGAAATGGCTCAAAAATATCCAGAGGCTTAAAATGGACCTGTGTATGTGTGTGTGTGTGTATGTGTGTGTGTGTGTGTGTGTGTTTGTGTGTGTGTGTGTGTGTGTGTGTGTGTGTGTGTGCGTGTGTGAGTGAGTAGAACAGTGTCAACACTGAAACAAAAGTGTGTAACAGTGGGTATTTCACAACTGAGACCTGCAAAAAGGCCTTTTAAAACAACATGATAAAATAATATTTAATTATTCCGATGAATCTAAATTCCCGTGGTTGAATTTGGACTATAGTCACAATAACAAACATGCAGTGTGTCCCGGGAGCATCATTTTATCTGCATCACAAGGTAAATAATTATCAGAGGGATAAAAATGTCACATGAGGGGCTCAGTCCGTCTGAATTTAGCCTTTATAAGGTGCCATGTTAGTGAAGATTAAAGCCAATTGGTTGAGATTACTAGGTGACTGACTGGTCACTAACTTCCGATTATAAACTTTAAGTTACCATTTTATTAGGTACACTTGTATTATCAAATGTAATGCAAGTTCCCTGCAACAGATAATAGATTATTGCCCAAGTCCTACATTAAAATCAATTGAGAAGGTTTTGCTAACAACAATCAACAATCAACAAACAAGCAACATAATCTTCTTGACGGAGGTAAAGCGTAACATTTTTAAATGCTATAGTGATTAAATAAGCAGACCTCAAGCAGCGGCCTTATGACCACTGAGCTCTTGAGATAAGATGCAACACACTGTAAGACTATCTAATGGACTGTGTAATGTTATGTAACCAAGACACCATTTTCTCAATGAAACTTGAGAAAAACAAAATATTTTATCTGATCTGTTCACAAGCGACCAGATGTTCCTCCCCTGTTTCTTTCTCACCCTTTCCATTTTCTTCTTTCTGTAAAAGGACTTGACCACATTAATAAAGTTTATTAAAACACTTTTACCCAACTCATGTAGCTACAGTAGGAGCATAAATTACTCTCAATTAACGCTATGGACAGCTGGGACAAGGCAACCCAGTTTATGTTCCCATTTTTGCTCCGCAAATTATTACATAGTTGCAAAAGGCAGACTAGTCTGTAGTGAGAGTTGCTGTGTCCTTAGAGGGCATTAGTGCAGGCTTTATCTTGTTGTGCCAGACAGTTCAGTAGTAAGCACCCTGGCAAAGGCTCTCGTAGTAAACTCTGATGGAGCAGCACAGCAGAGTCGCAGCGTTGCAGCCGTCCTGGCATAGAGATATGGGTCATTCTAGGCTGTCCTCTCGCTCACCCCATCGCCAGAGCCCAAAACCTGATGAGATTAGCCGGCCAGCCAGGCGCTCAGTGGTGGCAAAACACAAACACCACTGATTACGTGAACATTAAAGTCAGATCCCCTCACACTTCAGCTCGGATTCCCTTGTGCAGGGTCACAAGCGGGTTAGTGTAATGACTGCGCTGCAGCTCCCGACTTATACGGCAGTACTACCTCTATCCTGGCACACGCCGCGAACCCGGACAGATAGTAAACAAACACACTATCACTGTGATTAGAGCTGACGTCATCTGAGGCGCCGCGCTATGAGTGAATGGGACAGCGATACAGCTGGCATCCTGCAATCCTCCAAACAGCTTTCAACTGAGAGAATGTGTCCGCTTGGCCCATTCATTGTTGACGTGACCGAGATGTGACACTAAACAGGTTGACGTTTCCTTCCAGTGGCTAGTTTTTGGGGCAAGTCAGCAAATGCAGTGCCTCGCACACTGCCATTTGTGTTAAATCACTGCTAGAAATGGGATTAGGCAGTATTGAATGCCAGGGTAATCACTCATTCAGCAGCAGCCAGGGGAAAAGGCCTCCTTAAGGAAAATGGGTGGGTTTTATGTAGCTGAGAGCTTTGATTACTGCTCCATCTTAAAACCGCATCCGATGAGTAAAGACATGCACTGGTCCTCCCCCACATTTACTGGGTGAGTCGCCCTCCTGGGTTCCTGTAAATAAGTGACGTCACAGCGCTTAATGATGCCCAGACTAGACGCAAGCAAGGCCCTAAAATCAACAGAGTATCAGCTTCATCACTTCTGAGCATGCATGCCAACAAAAAAAAAATCGTTTTGCACATTTCATCCCATTTCTCGGTTGGGTTGCTAATGATGCAGAGTATTAACAGGATCAAAAGTTCTCTCTTATTCAATGAGGCCAGTAAAGTCACTCTGGGTAACAATTAAGAAAAACAAATAACATTGTCTTTATCTGTGGTTTAACAGATCTGCCACTAGCGAAGATGTTCAAAAAAAATTTACACTTTCTCTAGGTTTTCCTCCTTTTCTCCCTGACACAGACTGGTAGTGACAGTTGTTTCCAGTTGCTACATATAAAAGGGCCCATCATAAAGCCTGGCTAGAGGAAACAGGATAAGCGCTTGAGCCAAGGCAGTAAAAAGCTCTCTGGGAACTTGAAAGCCACACAAATGAAGTCTGCATCTGCCATCTGGAAACAATAAACAAACAAAACCCAGCAGCCAAACAAACACCACGATATGCAGAGGGAGAGAGAGAGAGAGAGAGAGAGAGAGAGAGAGAGAGAGAGAGAGAGAGAGAGAGAGAGAGAGAAGAGAGAAATGGAAGCAGTGATTGAGAGTGTGAATGAGTGATAGGGAGAGGAGGGTGTCAATGTTACAAACGTGTGCAGCATGCATCATTAGCAGACACTGATGGGGAGACAGACACAGAGACAACCCTTTCTATAAAATCCTCCTTTGATGCTCGGGGAGATGGGCCCTGCTTTTGAACGTGTGTGGTACCACTGAAACCTGGTTCTAATGAAGTGTAGTGCTAACAGGAGGCTGCCTGTCTAGCAACTTGTGCCAGTGACGGGATGAGAAGTTATACGCCACTTCCGAATATGGCAAAACACCAGAAGCAGCCGAGCCAACTGTTCTCTGCAAGCCCAGACGAAGCATGAATGGGATCTGTCGTCAATTTTTAGAGAGAGATCACATCACAGTTGTTCTGTTTCGCAGTCCCGGGTTGTGTGTGTTAATTATCAAATGGTGGCCCAATATGGACTAGTCAATGACAAGTTCCCTTTTATGTACAGAAGCTGCAAAACACTGGTGTCAGTGGAGAAACATTTCAAGCTTATGGGATATTTCGCATTATGATTCACAAGAAGTACATTTTTACCTTTTTACCTTGGTCAAAAACCTCAGACATTTAATTTACAGTGATATGAAGATGATAAATCGATATCTGAGCACCATTTAAGAACACATATTCAATATATATAAATAACTTGACTCATCTACAAGCATTAAATGTAACAGAAGACAAGCAGACTCACTTAAGATATGTTAATTTAAGTTTACTGTTACAACAAAACTGCATTTTGCCCCGAATAATGCTTAGTTTGACTACTTATACAAAAATCACGTATTACTAATACTGCATACTTTCCTCAATGACAAGATGCAGCACAATCTGGCTACGGGTACACAGTTGATGTTTGGAACCATCGCATGAGGAAGACGCTTGAGATGAAGCTTTAGTTGTTTGTAGAACAAGCATCTGGAGCTGCACTCAAAGACCTCATCACAAGGCACACTGTCAACACTGACACCGAGGGGTTCAACAAAGAACTGCAGCCACGTGGCCACAGCATGGACCTGTGTACTTATAGAAAGTCCAACCCTTAGCTGTACATACACAGAAAAGCAAAGGGTGGCATATACACACACAGGCATATAGACAACACACATACACAGACACACACAAGACACCCACCCACACACAACCCCCCCTGCTGAGCCTGGTTAACAAACACTCTGCTATAAAAGCAGGACTCTTACTCATTAGGATGCTGTGTATCAGACAGGAAATGCTGGGTAAATTACACCTCATCGGCCTGGAACTAGCCGACCATCACCATGGCAATGAGCCAACCTCGGTGCCGTGAGAAGACCAATACGCCACCGGAGCAGCCGAGGAAAAAGGGAACAGGACAACGCATACTTTACTGTAGTGACTGATGAAAAACCTTGAATGACCAATGACACTCCTGCAGGTTCCTGAGGAGTAAACTGAACCTAAATCTTTATCTATTTAAAAAGGTAGAGAGCCCCTCTGGCCTTTTGACAGAGGTGCTGACTTGAAACCTGGAAGCAATATCCTGCCCTGCCCCCAACACGCAAACACACACATCTGACTGCGACTTAATTAATGCTACATAGGCTAAACTGTACCAGACCAACATACTCACTATTTATTCGAAATTGTAAGTTATTCATACACAGTAGGTGCTGCAATACGGTTCAATAAATAGATCAATGTGTGCTGTAACTCGTCACGACTATCACAGTAACATTGGGTGTCTCTCCAGGGAGGTCTTTGCGAAATATTTGAATTTTTCTTGACAGATTTTCACTGAATAAACACATTATGGTTACCATGTGTAAATTTGAGGAGGAGTATTGGACAATAACGCTGCCGAAACTCACCACCACATCAAGAATGGCACAACATGTATTAATCTTCAAAAGGATCATTTCACCGCAGCACTGTGCAAAAGCCGAAAACACAAGTTTCCCACTTTTGTTATCATTAAAAACAGAGGATATTTCCCCAGGTCCTCATTCGATCCGACCACCGCGCTCAAACTCTAAACCACACAAACCACCCGTTGGCCGAGTTCACCCCGCGTTTCGAGAACAAAATTCTTTGGTTGCATTGTTCACACATTCCTCCCATGGCCGTGTTTATACAGATGCGATTCCATGTGCGCTCAGGGGTCCTAAGAAGTCCCACTCTGAAGCTGAAGATGTGTTGTTGATCAAAGGCTTCAGAACTAGAGCGCAGACACTTGTTTTTTTTTTTTTTTCTTCTTCTATGGGGATACTGGGTAACATAACCATCTGTTGGCCGTATGGATTCACCTTGGTCGGCACTGAAACAAGTGTAGGCCTCTCTCTCTCTCTCTGTCTCTCTCTCTCTGCTGCCACCCCACACTGCTCCCTCAGCCACGTTTACTCAGCTGGTCCCCACGCCAGTTAGCGGCGTTTTGTTTTCACACAGCAACATGTGTTAACTTAATGCTCTGTAACAGATTTCAAAGTCAGGATTAGCTGGGTCAACAACAGGTAACGGAGCGATTTATTGATTCATTGGATCTAAAAAAAGGCAATGTGCTCTGTTGGCACTGGTAGAGACATCTACAGGCATGAGGATGCTTCACGCAGAACATGACTCTTCTTCTTTACACTCTGTAAGCAAAGAAACTGAAAACATATTAAAAAGAAAACATAATTATTTAAAGAATCTGAGGTGTATGTTGGCTCCAAAAACAGGAATGAAAATAAGTTATAGGCTTACATGTGATTTGAGCGGAGTAACCTTGCCCCATAATCTAGGCTAATTAGTAATTAATGAGATTCATTAGTAAGTGCCGTGCTGTTGTTTTGAGCCGAGTGAACTTGCTCAGCAACCTAGTTCTCAGCAATAAAGGATATTTGGGGGGGAAAAATGCTGTTTTTCACATTTATCGTTTTAATATTTAATGTTTTTCCCCTTGTAAAATAAAAGATGCAACATCATCTGTAATTTGACATACCACGAAAATACCAGTCAACCCGGGAATTGCATTACACCTAAGCTTTTACACATTTAAAGAAGAACCTTTAACTTCTTACCCCACCAAGAAGAAAATTACTTAGAATGTCCCCGAACAAAACACTCATGCAATTTGAAAACCTCAAGAATTCACATAGAGTTGAAAAACACAAACACTCTTGAGAAACCAGAGAAAGTATAAATTCAATCTATATAATACAATAACAGCTCTCTTGTAGGAAAAGTACAACTAGTGTTGGTGCCCAAATGTAAACGTAACCATTTGGAGAAGATAACCATAATATATATAGAGTTCTAAGAATAAAAACATTTGCACCAGACATGTTAGTGAAGCCTTATTAAGCCAATGTTAATACAAATTCTGTTGTGTCATAGGTGGTCCCTAGTTGGTGCAAGTGGAGGAGAGTAACTGCAGCATCCAAAAGTCAATTAGTGATTGGTGATGCTCTGGTTCTGCAGCGACAGCAAACAGACACAATATAACTCGTCCTTGTGTGTGTGTGTGTGTGTGTGTGTGTGTGTGTGTTTTAAATCCAGAACCTATGCCAGTGTGTGTTTATAACGATGATATAGCCAAATCCATGCTGTGGTAGAACATGACAACGAAGGTGAGAAAACCAGTATAACACCCACCCCATTTGCTGGTGTTGTTTGACACCAGCAAATACCTTGACCAATTAGATGCGTTTGAGTGTGAGACTAGATGTCCGAACAGGGCAAAAGAGGAAGACACACTTTTAAAAGTGGCTCACATGTGTGTTTGAAAGCACCAAAATCTTTGCTACCAAGACAGAATGGTCAATAACATGCCCACAATAAGACAAGATAAATCATTCAAAAGCTCAAGGAAGGCATCTTGAGCTTAAGGTCTGTGGTTAGAAGCCGGCTCAACCTCCCATAGCTGCAGAATTTGGTTACAGAGTCCGAATGGTTGTTTTCTTGCTTGATTGGATTATGGCCACACACCTCAAGCTCGGCTTCCACCACCAATCAACAAGGAAATGAGGTGTCAACACACTTGTGTTTATTCAACACTCATTTATTTTTCTAACAGTAGCCGAAGCCAGTTTGAGGACAGATGACACCAGATGAGTGAAGGGATTCTCTTTAAAAACACTGCTTCTTTCTAACAGAATTACAATCAAGAAATGTGTGTGCAAAAGCTAATTACATTTGTCGACCCTGTTTTATTTAATTTAAGTGCATTACAAAAAAATTTGTATTAGAGGACAGTTTTAAATGCAAATTAAGCAATTCACTGTGAAATAACTATTGCACTTTTAATGACACTTTATACTAATATTAAGAGTGTTTAAAATTACAACTGTATATTAAAAGTCTGCATTGTCTTGGCTCTAATCTCTTTTACAACTGAGACGAGAGGGCTTTTAAAATGTCAGGCTGTGCGTCCATATGACCAAGCTAAAGGAACTAGTAATGGGAAGACACCAGGACGTCTGTAATGCTTCAAGTCAGCATGAAGTGCCATCAAAATAAAATTCTGCACAGTGGCTGCTGCTTTAAAACAACTGGAGCAATTGAAAATCCCCCCTCCCAATTTATGCCAAATGCCACTTTATAAACATTCTAGCTTGACTGCCAAGTGTCTGCACTGCTTTATGCCCCTTCTTTTAATTGAAAGCGTTATAGGGGTGCATTACACTCGGGGGCTTTATAAGCTGTGCTATAAAGCCCTAGCAGGCCCGGAGAGGGGAAACTGCCCATTAACTTATAAGGTCCAGGCCTTGGCTCTCTTAATTGACAACCTCTAGGCTACTTTCATCACTTGTCGACTTCATAGCGGCAGTCAATGCTTCCTCCAGGATGCTGTTGCATCTTTGACACGAGGGTGTTTGTGACAAAGAGCAGTCTGCCGCCAATGCCAGGGCGAGGGCTCTAGGCTGTCCATAAAACTAGCACACACATTCCTCTCAGAGCTCCAGCCATCTGAGAGCGCTGCATTTAACCATGAAGGCACTGCCTCCCGAAACACCGGCCAAAAATTAATAAGACTCTCATTTTAATGGCAGATTTTTATATGATTATGCTGTAAACAAGTTCACACATTACATATAATTCAATTATTTTTCATAATATTGGGGATTTCACTTAATAAGTTTACCGAAAAATACAAAAAGAAAAGAGTGAGATGTTAAGTTGGAAGAGGGATTACTGAGGATGAGAGAATGGTTTGTTTCTAAACTATTCAAAATATCACCACAAGCACAAACAGACACACTCAAACACACCCACACTGGCGTGACAGTCACTTCACACTCTAATTTGGCAGGATCGTCAGCTTTGTGCCTCTGGAAATTCATGTGCCTTGAATTAGTGCCACATGTCACAGTGTTGTTGACCAGTACAGACACATTACTTGAATATTAAGTTAGAGCATTCGGACTGTTTGAAGTTTCTAATTATACTTCCTCTGAGACTTGCGTGACAATTAACTGAAAAGGTAGAAGAGCATGAGGCAACTTGACTGCGAACCATCTGTCATTGAATTTCATGACCTAAACCTGCAGAAATGCACACAAGGCTAATACGCATGCAAGTATTAACATGTTTTACTGTTCTTAAAAAGGTAACACCAACAATTCAGTATTGTAATCACATCCTGTTAGGGGACTTTTTATTTTTTTATTTTAATGGTTTAAATCGTAACATCAAAGCTACATCCTGACTGTTGGTCCTTAGTGAGTCAATCTGACCTTTGCCTCAAGTCTCTTATGTAATGTTGATATGTTTGTTTTACTTGTTACGTTTTGTTGAATTTTGGCTTGGGCCTAAATACCACAAATAAGCCGCACCAATATCCTCTGTTCTGTATCATTACATGAACTGTTCACACAAATTATATGCATATATATTGATGCATGGGGGCTGCAGTCCAGAAACAGACAATGTCGATAGGAAAGATTGTGTCTAAAATACTGCATGCCCAGTTTACATTTCATGTGCACAGTGACAAGGAGTGAGTGGCCAACATAAGAGAATGCCACTACTTTCTCAAATATGATTGTAGTAAAAAAAATGAAAGACAATAATTGTAAAATAAAATAAAAAATATATAAAACTTAAATTTTAAGTTGCTACACCTATAAATAACAAGGATATAATGGGCAATTATTTACAATAACTACTTTGCTTAGTTAAGTCAATTTCTGCTCCAGAGGTGGATCCAAAATGAAGCAAAACAATTTCAAGAACCAACAACAAACTGCAAAATGACTCTAGATGTGAATAAGACACAATATAACTCCTCCTTGTGTGTGTGTGTGTGTGTGTGTGTGTGTGTGTGTGTTAAATCCAGAACCTATGCCAGTGTGTGTTTATAACGACGATAAAGCCAAATCCATGCTGTGGTAGAACATGACAAGGAAGGTGAGAAACCAGTATAACACTCATCCCATTTAATCATTTCCACTATGAATACTGACAAAACAAGCAAATACAAAAATTACTTTTCCTGAAGAAGACCACACATTTTTTTATTGGATACTAAAAACCTATAAAAATGCTTGTATTGAGTAAACCGTCGGCCATACGGTGTCATGAGTTCCATCAGTAACATCGAGATAATGCTGTCAGAAAATAAAAATAAAGCACAGCCTGGTGCAGTGTCTTCATGGACTCTCTGCATCACATTGGCGTTGCCAGGCAACCACAACTACAACAGGAGATGCTCTACACTGAAGTACTGAGCGGATGGAAAGAAAATAGTAACAGGTCATAAAAACCCCAAAACCACAAACTGCAATGAGGATTGAACACTTTTCATACTTTAGTATGTTACCCACTTTATACTGGGTTATACTGAGATTGATAATATACAAAAAATTATAACAAATATTAATAACTTTATTCATTATTAGAATAATGACCTGCCGTAATAAAACATTCTGTGCTATTTTGTATTTTATTCTTAACAATATTATGCCTGTACATCTATTGAACGATGTATGGACTCAGTGCTGTTTGATAAATATAAATATATAAAAATGTATATGCTGCCATTATCAACAACCCCCAATAAGGGGAATCTGTTGTTCTTTTTAATGTAAAGAGGGCCTTGGAGCATATATGCATATCCAATAATCTCTATGGTGGCTCAGTGATTGCTGTTTTAAATATGTTCTCTATAAAAAATAACTTGATACTGATCCTGCCTTTAATTTGTGTTTGGCAATAAACCATCTGCTAAATAAACAATTTAAAAACAAAAGAATGGGAACATTTTCTAGGAGCAGTGTGGTTGAGATGTGATGCTGCCTTTAGTTTGACTCACAGGGCTACATCAGAATAGGCCTGAAGCCTGGGAAGTATTTGATCCCAGTAAACCATGTCCTCAGGTCTTAAACACAGTAAACACAACCATGACTGTGTCTTGTCCTCTCAACATGAACTTACATGACAGGTTGTGTGTTTTCAAACAGGTGACAGTGTATCCAAGTGAAACGTTGGGGATATATTAGAGTATGACAGCATCACAAGGGGCTGGATCTGGTTCAGAGCCACAGCAGCGATTCTACGTGTACAAACACATTTATTGTTCATAAAGTCATTCAACACACAACCACAGTCTGTCTGTCACCTTCAGGCAAACACAACACACACAACACACACAACACACAGCAGTTGTATGAGGGACATTTAATCAACGGACGGACGTGAAACATCGCGAGGCTTCACGTCGGCAGCTTTACTGCCAACGACGCAGCACGTTGGGAGAAGGAGAAGCGACAGAAACCCAAACTTACCTCGGGAAAAGCCGCTTCACAGCTCTGCTCAAGTGCGCCGCCATGTTTGCTCGGTGACGCGCCAGAGGAGCGAGCAGCTGATTGGTTGTGTGAGTGGTTCCCCCGTTGCAGGACGAGTCGTGCGATTGGCCGCCAAGCGGAAAAGGGCGGGCTCTGCGGGGCAGGACGAGCACATGGGAAAGTAAACAGAAGAAGAGAGTGATGAGGAGAGGAGAGATTGGAGAAGAGAGAATCTAACCACTTTAATTTATAATACAGTGGAATTCACTGTAAAATATAATTAAAAATAAGTAATTCACATGATATAAAATACAGCACAAGGGTTAATTCAGACATTCTGTGCTGTTGTTTACATCCTTGACAGGCTTAGATGTGTATTTGTTGTGTCACAGATGGTGTCCCTCTACAACCACTCTGGTGTCCTTCTGCTCCACGAGACAGAAGGGACGGAGACAGGCTGAGGCTCGCGACGGACGAGCAACGGGGGGAATCAAAAGGAAAGAGAGAAGAGAGATTTGAGCACCAGGCACGTCACCCCAGGGGCTCCCTCTCACAGCAGTGGTGAATTACTACCACTACCATCAGCCAGGTCCAAGTGTGGTGCACAAATGACACGCAATATTTGCCGTGATTAAGTCAGCAGGGGATTTGCTCCAAATGTCAGCATTCAGAGGACAGCCATCGGGGTGCGGGTGTATTTAAATGTGCATGTGCTGCTGGACCTGACTGTACTTTATGAGGTGTTGTGGAATCAAAGGTGTTTGCTGGATGGCCTTGAGGTAAAGAACAGGAAAAGTCCATGATGATCATGTGTTGTTACTGCAACAGTGGGACATTTCCTGTCTTGACACTGACATTTGAACCACAGTAAAGCAAATCAAACAGAGGATGTTTTTAATGAATAAGTAATTCATAATTCATTCATTTTTCCCACGTCTTCCTAGAACAATAAGTGCTTGTTCATGGCAAATTATGTAAAGTATCCCAACCTTGGGATCACAAAATAAGTCACATAATGACATATATTTGTTATTTTAACGGATAAATATTTTTTAAACAATATTAAATTGAACCTATCTGAGAAGGAAACTGCTCACATCTCCTTGACATATGCAACCTATAACATAACTTTTAAGGGCCACAGGCCACAAAGGCGGGCACCGCAGACGTACCTATTCAGTATTATTTACTGTCCAGGTCTTTTTTATTGGACAACTGATATTCCTAAAAGATGTGTTTCCCTCTATTTCAAAGGCTATACACAAAAAAGCATATATCATCATAAGTAAGAGAGACATGAATGATCCTTTTAGTGCACAACATATGAAATGACCTAGACATATAAACAGTTCACCGGTTTGAAGACAATAACTACACGAGACAGAAGGTACGGAGACAGTGTGGTTGATGCTTCTACACTTCTTCCATGTTCAGGTTAAAATGCAATTAAGTCGAGAAATTCCATCCACGGGTTACTTGGAAACTACTGTGTTCCCTCCCCCTCCGTCCATCGAACGCGATTGTTGTCTACTAATCCAGTTTTGATAGCATTTGGCACACTTTCTTTGGATCACAGCAAGATGCTCCACTTCCATTCTGGTCTCCCCTAGGAACCTCTGAGCCCGAGAAAGCAGCCGACACCAGGTCGCGCCAGAGCAGGGGGGTTCTCTGTGTCCTCATAAAGCACAGAAAATTATTTTTTGATTCAAGTCGCCCCCTGCCACATGCACACACACGGATACACACAAACGCACAAGATCATCACTCTGGTAGTTAATTCTAGATATATGCTGAATATGTGTTTATTCTTGTCAATCTGTTATGTTGTTAAATGTTGCAGTCACCTAATGACCCCCCTGTAAGGCAATAGAATATAAAATATTATGTCAAAGGGAAACGCATTTTGCCATTGTCCCCCCCTCTGTACTGCCTGATCCAAATGGACAATGCATCACTAGGCCTTGATGCCTCAGAAGTCTGGGTTCATTAAAATCTTGAACGAGTGCCAAAGCTGTAGTCGTAGATAAAAGGAATATGAAAGGATAACGAAATTTATGGATGGCAAGTCACCACCTCACCCTGGCATTTATAATAAACAAATGGTTTCTGTTTCCAATTTAAATTTCTCATTATACTGTGACTTTTGGAAAATGTGTTTTGATTTACCAACATTTTATCTGAAAAACGGTATAATTGATTAGATTTACATGGCTCTGATTTTAATGCTGATCGCCTGCCTTCCTGAACAGCCCCCACCCACAGCCTGACACTCACCAAAAAAAGAAGAATGATCTGAACGGCTCCTGAGGCACATTAACATCATATAAAACAAACCTACATATCAAACATTTTTATTCTGATAAAATAATTGGCTTTAACCAGCATAGAATCCAATTCATCCCTTTGAAAGAAACTTCTGTGAGGGCACCCCCCCCCCCCCAAAAAAAAAGAAACTGGTGAGATAGACTTCACAGCCCGAGTGAGATGGACATCAATGCAGTGTGCCAGCAATGGCTATATTAACCCATGGCTAAATCCCATCACACAAATGTCAGTGTATCCGTTATGAAACCATGACATTTAGATCCAAGGTCTCCATTGTGGTTTTAGAGGGAGCTGATGTTTGTCCATTCTTTGCATTCATCAAACTTGCACACAGGCAACTGTACTCTCAGCATAGAAAGGTTAAAGATCATAAGGGTTTATCTATCTAATTTTGTTGCATAATACATTATGTGTACAACATTTTTTTATTAATATCTCATAAATATCACACAATTTATGTGATATGAATAATGCCCTGAGTCGAAAATATAATGACATTATTGTACTTCTGTTTATAAAAACAATCTGTTTTTAATTTAGCGAAAGAATAATTGATATTCTGAAATATTACAGTTTTATTTCCCGAGCTATTGAACATAATTAAAGATTCTGGCCAGATGTAACAAATCATTTTTAATTTCTTGGAAAAAAAAATAATTATAATTATAATTAATAAAGCTTATTTTATAATGATATTTTACTATTTCATTTTGCAAAAAGAAAGAATCCTGTGTTTTATTATTTTAAGGGGGGGCTGCACTACCTCTAATATGATGCGGCTGAACGCTGACAACGTCTGACTAACTCCTTACTTCCCCTGTATTACCTCCCCAAACATCACCACTATCACCCCAACGCACCAGGACAGGCCCAATCTGACACTTCCCCACCGCTCACGAGTCGTGTGCAATGAAGAGCAAAATCCACATTCAGGAATGGGACAATGTGTCACGAAGCCCTCATGTTAAGGGTGCAACACCTATGAGCCACTTGGCTGAGGATCACGAGATGTTTAATTATTGCCTCCTTACATTAGCTTGGATTTCCCCCCTCAGGCATCAGTTTTTGGGCTGAGGCTGTGGGGCGCTGGGGAGGAGGGGGGCTCTGTGACTGGTGGAGATGGCGAAGAGGAATAAAACCCCTTCATTACCAGATCTCTCTCTCTCTCTCTCACTCTCTACTGCACTTTCTCCCACCACAACAGCAGTCCAGACCAGGAATTACAAATGATATCATGACAATTTTTCACGCTCTTCAAACCAGTGATGTTTTACCGACTCATTTGCTATGATACCTTGTTTCGGATCCAGCTGTGAATCAGGGACGTGTCATGGGGCTAGAAGCCCACCGCCTGCTGGGCCTGGCCAATGACCTGGAAGGCAATAGGGGATGCCAGTGCCTGCAGCATGTGCTGCACTGACAAAGCAGCAGGGCACCGTCAAAAACCCTCTCATACAAACTTTGCAGATCACTCCGTTTTTAACAGATGAGTAAGCACTGCTGCGGACTTTTTTTCTCCGCCCCAACACAAGGTTTATGGATTTCTCTTCGCAAGCCTGTGTCTCCGGTTGACGCAGAGCAAAACCCTCGCCCACAAGGGCACTAGTGCGATGGTGGATCTGGGGTGGAGGGATGGAGATAGCATGTGGCAGGGTCACTGCGCAGGTTAAGCAACAATTCAGTTGAGTGCCTGTAAAGGAAGTGGAGTATGGTTGGAAACGACCAGCACACCAGCTAAAGAGGCCACACAATCCAGATTAAACTTTGGCCTTGGAAATTACAACATCGCTTTAGCTGACTCTACTTGTGTATGTTTACAGACTTTAACATGAGCACATTTATTAGAATATTCTTTATCTCTTATGCAATATCTGATCTGATCTGGAAACAGTTTCTTCGAAGACACATCAGTCCCGGACGATAAAGTGTAATCCAATAAGACAAAGAAGCTTAATCCAATAATTAATTTTTTGCATTCTTCGAGAGGAATTCAATGAGGTGAAGGTTGTTTGGGTTTCCAGATGAGAGCCCTCACGCAATCCTGTGCCCGAGAGTGTCAGGAGGCATTAACCTTTGCAGCCCGAAGCTGGTGGACAAAACCTGACTGTGCCCCCTGACCCAGTCCACCACCCGGTTACTGACCCAGCAATCATGAGAGTAACGGAAAGGAGCTGTGCTAGAAAGTGAGAAAAATAAGATGAACGTGAATTTACAACGTGAGGAAAGCAGGGAGCAAAAGTCTGAGCAGCTGAGATTTCTGCATGTTACCCAAATCACAGGAAATGGTTTTAAGGGCTTTTTTCCTGTTCGGTTCACTCTGATTGCCCCTCTCTCACTTCATTTAACTGAATTAATGAGCAGGTCCAGCCTGACCTCAGAATATTAACGTCTGTTATTCTGTTGAGGGACTGAGCTTTTGTTGTTCAGTGATTGCGGGGAAACTTTTTTACAATAAATAAACATTTCTGTGACAATTCAATGGAGAATGAATGAAACATGAGCCCAAAGTTTAGGATGGAAAAAATTAAATCGATGAATCCGATGTGAGTGGTTTGCTGCATGCGAGTTTATGAATGAACGTCCCCGCAGTGCTCCTCAGTGCACACTGACGCTGGAACAAGCACAGTGGGATGGTGGCCTCGTAACACCACGCTGGCGGACGGAGGAACACCTACATCAGAGGGGACCTAAAGCTGTGTACACACGGTTCACCTCAGGACAGACCTGCTTACAGCTCCGTGTCAATGGCGAGCTCCCTCTGTGCACTCTGTCGAATGCACCTCTGTGATGGTACAGAAGACAGTGTTCTCATAGCACGCTGCAGGCTATCGTATAGGATACAGTATCACAGCACTAACAGCTGTTTTAAAAATCTAGCCGTCTCGTTCTAACACCGAAGCTCAGTGGCGAGAATCTAATTTCCATATGTTGCCCATCCCGTCGGATTTATGTAAAGACGTGGGTTCATTCATTATTCATGTTGGTTGTGGAGTTATTACCAATTTCCCCATCAGGCCTGCCACTGACACCATAAACATTAGGAAATCACAGTTCACCCGCGGCCGCCGCTGTGAAGAGTGGTCACATTGGACCAGTTAGCACGAGTAGGCAGCACTGGAGGCGAGCGCTAAATGCTGTACAAGTGACCCGTGACTTTTTAATACAAGCAAAGTGGCGACAATACGACAAGTGACAAGAAAGAAAAATGACTGAGGAACTGAACAGTACTCAGGCGTGTTCTGCTTAAAGACTTCGAGTGGAGTGCCAGAGCAGCAGCCAAGACCTCGGCCTTAATGCAGTCCAGGTACAAAGTGTGCGGTTGTTACGTCGACACCCAAGTGGCGATCAGCCGGTTCCACTTGCAGATGTCCTACTTTAATTCTTTTGCAGCGAACATGTGAATTTCACACCACAGCAAACTTAGCGGCGAGCTAATTTCTCACAGGCGTATTCATAACCGAGGTCGCCCTTCGTCCCCCTCTTTTCTCTCCCCCCAGCGATGGTCAGCCTGTAAATCCAGGATGTGTTGGCACCTTTATGATATAAATACTCACACACCCTGGGCATAAGAAAGCTGTCAACAGAACATTTGTTTTCCATTTTTCACCACCCAAAGCACTTCGAGCTGACGGGGGGAAATAGGGAGACAAGGCGTTAAGAACGCACTGCAACACTAACTATTTTGCCCCTTGGTGAATTTGGGTGATTAAACAGATGGGGCCTGAATCGGGTTTATTTAGTGCAACAGGATTGCCCCGAAATTTCCATCCAACAAGCTCTCACCTCCGCACATGCTTGGTTGTGGTTGGCACATGCATGTTAAAGGCATAAACGCACACGTGGCGGGTTCACACAGGCTTGATCAGATATGCGTGCTGACACGTACACAAAGCAGCTGCTATCGCTGTTCTTCCTTCATGCCCATTCATCACCAAACTATTTTTCCTGATTGAAAAACACAAGTGCATGTCAAGTGAACTGAGAGACAAGAGATGTCAGAGGTGCGTGATTTGACCCACGCATGGAAGTAAGCTGTTATGAGCCCCCCCCCCGCCCCATCCACCGTACCGTAAATAGATCAAAGCACATCTGTTTCTGTGTCCAGCAGCCACACATCTATAATTGCGAACTGGCCTTAATGGCTTAGAGCGACCCGTCAGATGCTAAGCAGTTTGGACACAGGAGATGCTAAAGCATATGAGCGGAGCGCTACCATCCCTAATCACTGGACGGGGAATTCTCTGGAGCCACTGTGGCGGCTGTCTGGTCTCTAGTGGACTGAAATAGATATAACAACTTCAGCCAAGGGACGCGGGCCCCAAGGGGCCGGAGCTGACCACACAGCTGAGATTGAGGAGCAGGGGTGGACCAGTGGTCAGTCAGGGATACCACTGGGATCAGAGATATGTGAAAGAGTTGGCTGAAGCCTTGGAGGAATGTTGTGGCTGGATTCATTCAAGGGGAACAAGAAAATGGAGTTTATCAGTGCAGCGGTCACCTAACCTCGCTTAAAAGGTCCTGTTTTTGGCAAAAGAAAGAAAGCCAGAACAGTTAATAGTTTTAAATGAGGTCTCGGAGAGTCCGAGCCGGTCTTGGCTGAATGGAGTTGAGCACTGAGTGACGAGAGAAGCCTCAACTTGGCCAGTTGTCACAGTGTGACACTGATTCGGCCTAATGAGCGTTGCGCTGTCACCACACATCTGCCTCTCATTCACTTGTAGAATCTGGCAGACTCAGAACCTGCTGGAGTCACTGCAAGATGCTGGAACTCCAGACACCGCCACCTCAGTGCGTCAGCCGCGGTTGGCAGGAGACTTAAGAGGAACTTAACGAACTAACTTGTTCTCGAATCACAGAAACAAACACAACAACAAACAAGCACATTGAGAGTCATGACTTGTCGTCCACTTAGAGCGACAAAGCCTGACCAGAACGGCTGTGGTTGACAAGCAGGAAAGAGAGTTTGAATGACTGAGGCACAACAGGAATCGTCATTTAAAAAATATTTTTAATAGAAAACAAAACAATAATGTTTGTCCCAGGAAACGTCTTCTCAAACTGCTGTAAATAATGTGTTTAAAAACGGTTTTAGACTTTCTAAAGTATTTTTCATTTACTGACATTTGTTTGCAAACAAATTATTTAATATTTATAGCCAACACATATTGTGTTTTAAATCATGATCACTTCATACCCATCCAAGTGATTCAATTAAATGTGTGGATAATTATGAGTCTTACATCTGATGGGTCATTTCTAACTCAAATAACAGCCCATAGCTTCTTAACATCTTTTGCAATCACAGATGCCTCATTTTTGACTCACTTTATATAATTCAATACATGCTCTGTTACAGTAATGAAACTGGAGTGTATGAGGTGGATATGAGATCAGAAGAGACAAGAAGACATTGAGAAAGGCTGTATGTCCTTTAAGGTGATAATGGCGATTAGCTCGTGGTGTCTCTGATCCGCAGAGGACAGCAGTGCTCCCATCTGTCCTGACTCTTGAAGGCGTCTGTGTGGACCCGAGGCAGCTACACATAAATTCCTCGTGGGCACCCTTCTGGAAAATAGCACAAAGGTTTACTAAACATCATTGTGGCGGTGGCACCAATTATTGTTAATATACATCAAATAGCCGCGGCCGAGTCCAAGAAACAGACTGATCACTCCAATGACGGCAACTGTCAGTCTGCTCCCCAATGAAGAGAGCTGCTGAAATGATTAGTCCATGCCCTGTGAATAAAACAATAATGCAACAGCCGAGATGACATTCAAAATATGCACGTCGCCTCAGATGACCTGAAAACCGGCCACGGCACGGAGCGCCGAACGAGGCCACGTCTTCAAACGCAGCCTGAGTCAGTGGCCACAGATGAATACAGGCTTTGTTTAAGTGCAGTATGTACATATCAGGGAAACATCGACAAAGAGGAACAGCGGGCAAACACAGCGGTTTGAGGGACCTCTTTTGTTTGACCTCATGTCCATTGGTTTTGATCTTTGCACGCTGTGGTCATGAAAGGACAGGGTAACAATTTAATGCACTTTAATTCTGAGAACAGAGTTTAACGTTTACTATATTCTCTTTATAAATATATACCTTCCCTAAGACATATGTTCTAAACAGCGGAAAGAGAAACCTGAGTCCTGCACATACAGTGACAATTTAACAAAAGGCTCAGGGACAAAACAAAAAGGGAGACAAAAGCCACAAGAAGAGTGTCAGAGGTCAAAGGTTAGAACTCGGAGAATAAAGGACTACTTTATTGTAAATCTGCATTTTTTTTTGAAGGACTGTGAACGTGATTCATTCCAGCAGGAAAGCGACACACCACATGACGACGAAAGGACAGTTTCCCTCCCGTCAACTGGTCTCAGAAGCCGTAACAGCAAAAATATTCACGCTGCTTTAAAGTTCCTGAACCAGACTAAATGCCCGGCAGCCACAGGGGCGCTGTGCTGACGTCTGACCTCTGGTTCACCTGTGGAGGGCAGCGGGGGGGCCAGGTTGACCAGACGATTGAATATTTATCATTTTATTTTCAATAGGAACACAATCTAAGCTGATAAACCTGATGAAACTGCAACATGGGATTTTTTCTCAGTATGAGTTTGATAATCAGCCCTGTGTCCATTATTCTGTTGTCAACAACTGAAAAAGCATGGATTCAAATTTGTTCATTTATGTAGTAAATTGCACACATAGTTGCAGTATGATCATTTTGATTTCACATAAAAGATTCGCAGCCACTATTTCTGTTTGGATGTTTTGTAAATCAAGTAAAAGAGCTTCACTATAAGAGTGATGTTTCTAAATATTGTCTTAGAAAAAAATGTGATTTAAATGGTTTAGTTGCTGTCTTGAGGCTAAACCCTGAATTTGTCTTTTCCTTCTCATAACTCTTCTTAAGGACAAGCTAAATTACTTTTTTAAGTCGTAACACTTATAAATGAGATATTTTGTCAAAAGATGGCTTTTCATATCAACTGTTCAACTGTCGTACACTACCATTAAAAGACAGTAATATCAGGTTTTGTCCTTGCATTAGAGTAACCTTAAATGCTCTCAGTCCAGAACTGGGTGCATCAAATCCTGTCACTGTGCTGCTTTTGTCTGAAGTTACAGATCTGTCCAGTTTGAAAAATGATGCTCCCGACGCCAACGATCAAACCACTCAAACTCCCTGAACTCTCTTATCGACCAATCAGAGCTCACCATCTGTGTGTGTGTGTGTGTGATGAGCTCATTACGCTGATGAGTTTATGTACCATGAGGGTTTCTTAGATGCAGGAGAGGGATGGGAGTCACGGCATGGTGATGGGTGTGAAGTCATGAAGGGTTCAAAAGGACACCGGGCCCAGTGAGCCGGTGTGTGTATTTCACAACCAGCCCCTGCAGACAG
The DNA here is from genome assembly GCF_949316205.1 of Platichthys flesus. NCBI lineage: Eukaryota > Metazoa > Chordata > Actinopteri > Pleuronectiformes > Pleuronectidae > Platichthys > Platichthys flesus. The sequence goes on along the minus strand of NC_084957.1, from coordinate 17,411,914 downwards.
GGAGGATAATGAGACCATAATGAAAAGACGGAGAGTGTAGATGTGCTTTAAGGCTCCTGTGACAGCAGATAGCGATGTGTCTTCACACCAGCCACGGCCAGCGAAACACCACATCCTCTCCTCATGTCACTGCTCGGGTCTCATCCTCCCATACCAACCAGATGAGGCACGCAGGGTGGAGCCCGTGCACTTGCCTCAGTGGAGCAAGGGGGTTTAAAGGTGTTGGCTGAAAAACAACAAGTAGCTCATCACTAATAAAGGTGACAAGCGTGAAGCAAAGTGTGAACGGAGAGTCTTCACGCGAGCCTGGTGGAGCCGGGGACAGGCCGTGAGCAGGGGCAGGCAGCGGCTGATGCATGGTGGGGGAAGATGGTGATGATGAGAACAGACACGAGCCACATGAGGCCCCCTGACAATGCAGGAGTCCCCCTGCGGTATCTCCAGCAGTGTACTTGTGCACACACACACACACACACACAGATGCATGCATGCAGACTATTTCATTCTAACAACACTTATTTGTATCACAAAAAAACTGCAAATTAAAACTGGAACATGAAATTTAAAATGTTCCATGAACACAAATATTTTGGGCAAATTACTTTCTTTATCATTGCTGGATTATTTTCTGTTTGCGATTTGTAGTCATTGCACACCCTCTAGTGGTGTTATGTGTTATAACAGTTTACTCCAAGAGCCTTGCAACTGTAAATAGAAATTATGATTTATATGCATATATATATAAATAACGAATATAATATGTAACACTCAGTAGAATTCATTCCTCACCCAAGGCCCAACAGTCTCTTTAATGTGTAATATTACTATATTTATCATCATATTATGTTCAATATCATCTACAATATTACTTCCATGTTACTTATGCCTATTCTATTGGTTCCCCGCATACACTTAATATTTCAATGTTCACACATTTCTTGTACTTAACACTCTTTTGTTTTCTTCTATTTTTCTTGTATTGTATATTGTACCCTTACTGCAGTCTTAAAGCAAACTGGCACAAATCTTATCGTATCTTAACTTATCTTATCTTTCTCATTATCATATCTTATCTTCCTTGCATCCTTCCACACATTTTGTATTAAGAATTTATGATACAAAAATTACTTTGTAGTCCAGTAATTTTTGCATAATCCTCCTAACAAACAAGACACAAGATTACAGAAGATATTGCTGCTTCTAAAAACTCATAACCATCAGTTCTCTTACTGCGGAATGGGTCGACACCAGCACAGTGGAGCTGGCTTCATGATCTAAACGGTGTGGGGGAAGTTTCATACACAATTCATTTTGGCAGCAAACAACATCTCAAATTTGGTGAGGCACTATTTGTGGAGCCACGCTGGCTCGTCCACACATGTTGCGGACACCAGAAGTCATTCCCAGTTTGCCTCACCGACACACCGCTGGTCAGCCCCCCTGCGCCACAAGGGTGCCTTTAAAACGATATGCCTTCTGGGGTGTTCTTTTATGGGCTGCTGTTCCACCATTGAAGATGGTATAATTCTCTTCAAATCAGTTTGTCCCCCCCCTCCCTGCTCACAACCCCCCCGCCCGCCCACCCCTGCCTCAACAACCAGAAAAAGGTCACATTTCTGAGAAGTGACTTCCATGCATGTTCCATGCTGGGTCGTCACTTTCAATTTCCTAAGACCTTTCATGTCACACACCCATCAACCCAGAAAACTACAAACACACTATTGCACAAACCCATGTGCACCATTCCAACGTTGCTGGTGTGATGTACAGTGTAATGAAGAAAAAAGACGTTTTCTTAATGTTTTGACTTTTACAACAGAATAGTACCCACAGATTAAATCACTACACGCTGAAGCATTTGTAGGGAGGGGGCAGAGGAGGGTATGCATGAGCAGAAGTGATCATCTCCTTCTTTTCACGTCCCCCCGCGCTCCCGCAGTATTTGACGCCGACAGACCCCCCCAGGACACCCAGTGAGCGCTCAACAAACAACTGTCTTTTCCTTTTCCAGCGCGCTGCTCGGATGGTACGAGATGTTTAACTCTGTGCACAAAATTAATGGAGCATGAAATGCAGGCCTGAAGTGCAGCAGGCTCCTAACCTGCAGGTGACACTGTCTCCATGAAGGACTTATTGTGACCCGGGCGAGCTGTATTATAACCACATTTGACTGGTGACAATTAGTGACCTTTTGACTATCCAGCAGCCATCCATTTCAATTACACCAACCTGGAAGGCTTTGGTGGGCAATCGTGATGAGACACTGTGGCCAGTCGGCTTCTTCTCTACCTTCACTGTTAGCCGGGCAAAACAAACTGTAGCGCTGCTCTCAAACCTTTTTTTCATTTAACATTTCGTGATCATTTTTTTGTGATAATAATTAACAGAAAACAGCACATAGCTCTTATTTTATTTATCCTCTTTGAAGGAAATCATGGATATTTTTTGTCCACAATAGGTTGCACTAAAATTGTCAATAAGTTGTGAACATGCTCTAGAGGAGAACCTTAAAAAATTATAAATGCATTGGTAAATAAATATTTATTTGTAAGGCAAAGTAATCCCTGGATAAATGTATACAAATGAGGAAAAAAGACAAGATATCACGAGATAAAGCAGCTCAGATATCTGTTTACAAGGGACGTAGAGATAAATTATAACAGGAAGTGGACTATACTGTTTATACCGGTCCCATTCACCCATTCACACTGCTCCTCTTTTCTATCATACATTCACACTCTGTCTGATGGAACAGCCATTAGGATCAATTTAGGATTCAGTGTGATGCCGACTGTAGGACCTGGGGATCCGACCACCGACCCACTTTACCTCCCGAGCCACAGCCGCCCCACATGTGGGTTCTAGGGGACATAATATTTGTAATTTATGATTTTTCCTGTGTTAGTACACAGTAAGTTTATCACCACTTAAAACACTATTAAATGCTCAGTATGGAAGATTTAGGTGACAGGGATCTATTGGCAAATATTTAATATAAAATAATACTAGTGATGTTTTCTCTAGAATATATAAATTGTTGTTTTCTTTACCCTAGTATACAACCTTTATATTTAAATACTTTATATTTACTTCAGGACCAGGTCCCCTCTACGGAGGCCGCCATGTTTTTTTCAGTAGCCGTGACAAACTAAACCTCTTTTGACTGATAACTGAAGGTTTCCAGAGGTTATCGTTCTTGTTTGGAAGGGGATGTGGAGTGAGGGGTGTTCAGCTGCAATGTGTATCTTAACCACTAGATGTCACTAAATTGTACACATTGAACCTTTAAACAGAACACATAGCAATTATATCAAAATTAAGGTGCACGTCAAACAGTAAATAGGTTCGTTTGAAAATCCATGGATCTAAGAAGAAATCCTCTGGATGAACTCAAATAAACAATATTTAATCCTATGGAGCTGTATATAGACATCAGTGCTGAAACTCTTAATCCAAACATACAATGTAATTCCATGGTAGACATTCACTGACAACCCAGTTACATAGAACCCTCAGATGTAAAAAGCCAAGATCTTATCAATGCAACTGACCATTTAGTTTGTACAACGCCTGGAAGTGTTTTAAGTTTTTTATTATTATTATCATTACTTTTATTATTATTATTGACAAGATTTCTGTAGCTGCTGTAGTTGTCACTGTGTGTGTCTGTGCACACTGGGAGTCAACATAACCTACTGTTTATCTTTGTGTTTCTTCTTGTGTTACCAACTGAATCTGCCACACTTTTGCAGTTTAGTTCCTTTTATTTTGTCATATCTATTATGTAAGCATCCTGTTTGTACACTGTGATAAAAACATGTGGGCAAACAAGGAGGGTGTGAGAGTTCCTAGCAGAGCATTTTATTTAGTGTCTTTTGTTAGTTTCCATTAAACACACATAGTTACCCCCTGATTCTTCTCTCTTCTGTCCCTGTCTGTAGCAAATGTCAAAATCCAGTTAGTACCTGGTATTTACAGAATATACTCAGGCTGAAGTTCAAGTTTGTAACATGCAAAGCAAGTTGAGTTGTGTTTTGTTTGCTGAAGCGAACCTGCAGCATTTTCCCTCGCCTGTGGCACACTCGTATTGCCACACTTTAACCACCGTGACTTTTCTCAGAATCTAACGCAACGTTTATACATTTTTCAGTTGCGATCGTTCATGTTTCTTTGATGCCTGAGATATAGTGTATGTAGATGTGACAAACTGTTTGATTGTGATTCATTCACACATCATAGCATTTCGAGAGCTTTTTTTTTTTATCAAGAGCCAGCTTCCTCCTGTATCTTCCATCATCAGCTCCATCTCAGGCCTGCCAGCCTTCACCTCAGCTACACAGGGCACAAACTTGAGAAACCTCAGAGGCAGGAGCGTAATATCAAACCTCAACGTATCACCATCTCCAGAACACGCTGCAGACACCAAGTTGTGCAACAGCATGTTCTGTTTTATTAGACTGTTCCTGCTCTGACATTACATTATTACGGAAGCGTATTGCATTCACTTGACGAAAAAAAAAGCTCTGTTTTTCTGAGATAATTGTTATCTAGTATTTCGGTGAAGTTACATTTTGCATGGACGTTTCGCACAGAGCCATTGTTCAGCGGGTAACATGTTACTGTTGCACACTTAGACAGGCTTTTGTTTGCCAAAGTTTCTTGTATTAGCGCCATGATGTAAAGAGACGCTTAAAACTGTCAGACTCTCCTTCTGTATAAATAAAAGTGAACTACAAAAGACTAACAAACTTCATAAAATTCATGGTATGTACTATACATAATCATGTGGTGCAGTATTTATAAAATGTTATTATATTGTTATGGTCTAAATTTCTGAAATAATTATCTCTGAAAAAGAGGGCATTTTAGTGAATGCATAGGCGGACGTACATTACTGACACAAAAGCAACTAGTATAAAGGTAGTGTGAAACCACCAGCGGACTTATATGTCAGATCATCTCAATTGTGAGTAGTAATTATAATTGACTTAAAACGTAGAGTAGTCGTATCTTAGTCATAATCACATTTTGACATAGAGTTTTTGTAGGGTTTTTGGACATCAACACAAGACGTTGATGTCGCAACTGTTTGACGTCACCATGCTCTGTAACATGCAGAAGTGAATCTTCTATTAGCAAGTCATGTAGACCGTTGTTGTAAGGTTTGCACTTACAGTTTCATCACTGGTGGCACCACAAGGTTAAAGATTCATATTTAAAGTGCAGATATGGTTTCTGCTTAAGATATTGTGTTGTAAAGAAAGAAGCATTTGGCTGTTAGCTGGGGTGTGTGTATGATTTTGTGTGTGTGTGTGTGTGTGTCTGTGTGTGCGTGTGTGCGTGTGTGTATGTGTGTGTGCGTGTGTGTGTGTGTGTTTGTGTAAGTGTGTGAGTCACTTGTTCTTTCATGTCTGCAACTTTATCAAATTTTACGAATGACAGTGTAACGTGATAACCAAAATGAAAAGATGAACATATTTGTGCATGACTGATAGGCCTGTTCATTTTTTAATGAAATCTTACCTGAATCAATAACCGATTTCTATATAGTAGCTTTCATACCATATATACAGTATATAAAGATGGACGATGCATCCCCACTTCAAATATCCCGGATACAAAGGCTGTCAGATTGCACATTTGGAGCCAGAGTCTGATTGCAGTCGTCTTCATGGTGTGGAGCCTCAGTATCAAGGATAAATGCACTCCACCAATACGTTAGTCTCAGCCGCCAATCATGATGCTCCACCCAGTTGTTATAATCTTAGAAACTTACTGGAAAAACACAAACCATCTAAACTGAGCAATTTGCAGATACATGTATTTGACATGTACTGAATGTTTTTCGTTTGGACCATCTACTAACATGTTGGAGTCTGGGTTTTATATTCATCCAGCCAGCAGGTGGCGATCAAGACACTTTGGCTCCACTTTTAGGGAGCTGCTATGTAGGTCATCTTTATATAAAGTGCTCTTTAACATCCTTCGACAAGGTAATGATGAGGCAGTGCAAAGAGATAAGAGATGTAAGAATCCAAATGTTACCAAAGGGTGAAACAATACAAATGTAGAGTAGGAAAAAGACAATAAAACAATCCAGAATATTTTTTTAAAACACATACACTGTATTTTTTATATTTTCTGTATTTTTTTTCAATATTATACTACATGTTAAATGTATGGGTGTTATTTGTGCATTAGTGTCAAACTCAACAATCCCCAAAGCATCCTGTTAAGCACAGTGCATGAATTGAGTGCAGGGGTTAGAGTAGGACAACCTTTGGCAGAGGTATGATGTCAGAAAGGAGAGGTGGGATTTGAACACTTCACACAACTTCTTCAGAGGGATTTAAAGTCTCAGTGTTCACTTTGCAACCAGAAGACACTGCAGCAGCATTCACAGTAAACGCACCTCTTCCTGTAAGTATGATGCTCTTACTCCTTTGTATACACACACTATACACACTGTCCTGCTTCAAATGATTGAGTTACAGTGTGGTCCTCTCCCCAGGCTGACAGGTGGGATGGCTGCTGATAACATCACCCAGATCTCTGCCTCCAACTCCCTGAACCGGAGCGGCTGCGACGTGTTTGTGTACCAGAGAGCAGCGGTGGTCCTTTTCCCCATTTTCTACTCTGTGGTTTTCCTGATCAGCGTGTGCGGCAACAGCCTGGTTCTCTATGTGATCTGCCAGAGGAAGCACAAGTTCAACTCCACCTCCATCTACCTGGTCAACCTCGCGCTCTCCGACACCCTCTTCACACTGGCGCTGCCAGGCAGGATCACTTACTACATCCGTCACTTTGACTGGCCCTTCGGGGACTTTCTCTGCCGACTGACCACGCTTCTCTTCTTCGCAAACACCTATGCAGGTAATATCAATGCAACCACGTCTTTAAATCATGTTTAGACATTTATTTTTCCATTCTGAGCAGCAGGATAGACGAGAATAGAGGCTGAGGATATAGAGCAAAAAAAACAACAACTTTAAAATACTTTTATAAATTTATCTGAATGGGACCTCCACCTTCTTTGAGCCCATTTGGCTTCAATGATCTTTGGTTTCTATCTGTGAAATCAATCATTTGCTTTGTCAGGCTGTTCTGTATCTGATAAGTAAGTAAGTAAGTAAGTAAGTAAGTAAGTAAAATGTATTTATAGAGCACATTTAAATACAGCATAACTGACCAAAGTGCTGTACAATGACAAAAAAAGGCAAATAATACAATATAACAATACAAATTAACCTTAAGTACTAAAAACCAATACAAAGTGCAATAACATTCAATAACATTCAATAACAGGAGGCGAACAGTTAGGGGGAAAGGAAGGCCAGGGATTATACATAAGCCTACATCCATTATTCTTCTTCCAGGCATTGGTTTCATGACCTGCATCAGCTTGGACAGGTATCTGGCCATGGTGCATCCTCACCAGCTGCAGTGTTTACGCAGCGCGAGGGTGGTCCGCAGGGTCTGCTGCCTGGTCTGGGCTCTGGTCTCTCTGCAGACAGCTCCCCTGATGTTCCGCAGCATGCTGCGCGAGCACCAGGGGAGACGAACCTGCATGGAGTACTTCACCTTCGAAGGCTCCAGCTCCACTCCTTATCTCCTGCTCCTGGCCTGCGCCGTCTCCTTCTGCTGCCCCCTCGCCGTCATCCTGGGCTGCTACGCCAAGATCAACCTGAAGCTTCGAGCGGCGGCCAGGCAGAGCACGGTGACCGGCCGATCAAGGAGGAACCACAGCGCCAACACCATCATCCTCGTCATCCTCCTCACCTTCATCACGTGCTTCAGCCCGTACCACCTCAACGTCATGCAGTTCATGTCCAGAACGATCAACCACCAGCCATCCTGTGAGGAACTGAGGGCCTTTAAGATGTCCTTACAGGTAGGAAAAATAGTTTTTATTTGACTTTACACATCCTTCATCAGTTTTTCTTCCTCACAATCAGTCCTCTCCCTTTAGATGACGGTTTCACTGATGAATCTCAACTGCTGCTTGGATCCAGTCATCTACTTCTTTGCCATCAAGACCTACAAGAAGCGGGTGATGAGTCTCTTTAAGGACTATCTTTATACTTCCGGTGCCTCCACAAAAATGACTGCTGAAAACAGCAGCAGCAACACCTGAACGAAACCACAGCCGGGTGCTATAGAGATGTGCCAACAAACAGTGTCAGAGAGAAGATTCTCGTTTACTCTGCTACTCTCGCTTTCACACTTTGGAAATAACAGTTACGCATGTAAATATGTGTAGTAGAAAGAAACAGAAGAGAAAAAACAAAACGTTTGAGCCAAATGATGTTTGTATGAGAATTCTGTTTGAAATGTATCGTTAGATATCGATTGCTTTTTCCTTTTTATATGATCTTATTCTTGTTTTTCTTACTCAGTTGTAATATAGGGCAGCAAAAAAAAGTTTTGATAAGCAAAGTTTGTGTGATAAAGGGCTCTTTTCTTGTGCATGTGTTTTCCTAACCATGATTAATACGTTTACTTTTTTTCTCTTTATAAAAACGTTGTGGTCATTAATGCACAGCAGCTGCTTTCACTTCCTTTATGAAGAAAAACTAATACGTGAAGTGGAGTGTGTAATTGAATATAAATTTACTTTATAAACTGCACACTTGTGAACGCAATCTGCTCTCCTACAATCAAGAACTTTATAAGAACAAGATTTCAACTGTTTACATTCTGCGAGAAGTTTGCCAGAATGAGAACACGTTGTGCGTCTCTTTTTCTACAGCCACATCTGAAGTGTGTGTGGGAGTGCGTCGATAAATACCAACACCACTTCCTCACCCACCTTTCCTGCTCCCTCTCACAGGCCTCATTCCTCCTGGCTCCCGCGCCTTGTGGTAGAGCTGCTGCTAAAAGTGTGTGTGTGTGTGTGTGTGTGTGGTTGAGCAGGTGCAGGTGCAGGTTGTCTGTTTATAGTGCAGATTACAGCATTTAAATTTAACTTCTATCGTTTCCTGAGTTTCTGGAAATGCTGCCCTATGATCTTGCAGAAGCAGAAAGGATTGTGCATATATATAGTGTCATGAAGTCGCGTTAAACTGGTCTGAGTGATAACTGGTGTGCGTTGACAATTCATTTGCCAAGAGCCTGATCACAGAGACGAGTGAACCCAAGGTCCCTAAATGTCACTTATTAAGTCAATAAGAGATAATACTATAGGAGAGCTGATGAAGTCTACTACTACTACTACCACTAGCTGTAAAGGACCCCTGATTAACTTCACGTATAAGTTTCATCTTAAAAAAAGATCTGCTTGATAGTTTATTGTGTCTAATCTAGTTTAGCGTTGCTCTGTATTTTTCAAATTCAATTCTGTGTTAATTTGTGTCTTCGTGGCTGCAGGTATAGAAAGTATGGATTTGAGTCTCCACCAAGGAGGTTACATTTTAAACCCAGTCTGTTTGTACATTGATTGGTTTGCATGTTGAATTGTAAATATGGAGCTGAGGAAGATTACGCAAAAGTTACTGGACGGATTACAAGGTTACTTGGTGGAGGGACGTGTAAGATTTAGGTGAAAGGGATATATTGCCAGAAATACAAACATAAAATAATCCTAGGGATGTTTTTACTAGTGTGTGATCATCATCTCTTTTCTTAAGCCTTAAATCAACTCTTAATATTTACATCAGAAGCGGGTCCTCTCTACGGAGGCCGCCATGTTTTTTACAGCAGCCCAGACTGGACAAACTAAAACACTTTTTCAGTTTTTATGACAATTGTAGCCACAGGTTCTCTCTGATGTTTGGAAGGGAAGGGTGAGGTGAGGGGTGTTCAGCTGCAACAGGCAACTCCCACACTGAATGTCACTAAATCTTGCAAACTGAACATTGCATTTCCTCAATTTCTCAATTCAAGGATCTTGATGAAAAGAATCAAGCACATTTATGTACTGATATTTACGAGTGATTGCAATTTGATGCAATATAAGTATCAAAGATCTGTCATATAAGAGAAATGAACGCTTCTTGTGGTGCTGTTACTTTTACCTTCGGTAAACCAATCTATCTGATAATAATCACTTGTTAACACAACACCTCTAGCCACTACTTCTACTGTATGTGCAATAAACTGTTCCTTCTTTTTTATATCTAACTTCATACATTTTAAATATTGGATTGACTCTTTAGCATATTTAAAATTACACAAAATTTAGTTTCAGATGATAAACATGTACTTCTCCTTTAGCTGTTGTATCTGATAGAATTACATTGTTGTCGGTTGCAGGTGTGGCTGCAGGTCAAAAAGACAAATAAGTTGAGGCTTTAGAGTATGTCTTCAGAAATGTCTTGAATTAAAAGAGAATTTTCCTCTGAAAGAAAAGTGAAGACATTGCTGCCATTAAGTGACTCAACGGCGTTGCAGCACAAGTCTTCATGTTCACTAAACAGGTTTCAAATACAAACCTTTGACCTCGTCTCCTCCTCTGTTTACCCCTCTCTGGGTGATCCTCGACAGCTGCAGTACCCCTCTCTGACCAGAAGAGAGAACTGTTCGTCTGGGAGGAGGTGGTTTTATATGATAATCATTAAAAAAGTTATTGAGGAAAGATGATGAATGGTATTTCAAATCCACTTACTATTAAACCTTTAATTTTACTTAAGGGCTCAAGAACCATTTAAAACTCATTTGGCTTAAATCCATGAACTTCTTATGAAGTGGCTTGAGCAGCACTAAATGGAATAACGGCCACATGCCAGTGATTACAACACACCCACTGCTTTACGTGCAGCCAGTTCCTACTGACCCGCTGTGAGAGGTCACTGCAGTCACTTGAACTCAAACAGTTACACTGCAACTATTTGGGGATCACACACCAACACAATGGATGTTGTAATCAAAGCATGATCATGATTTTAAAGTGCATCTACAGGGCTTCACATCTGTTTTGCACAAGGCACAGTTCATCCAACACAGCCAAATACCTAAAGCTCAACAAGACAAAACCACATTTTCTTATTTATTATAAAAAGTTGTTCATATAATTTATGGTTGTTTAAAGTGATGTTTGATTTAGTTTGTAATTGGCTCTTCTGTGTCATAAAAAACCGTTATAAAAAAGTGCAGCAGAAATTAAAGTTGGCTATTAGATGTACATTTTTCCGACACAACATGTTTTTTCTAGAGATAAAGAGCAGCCGCAGAAGTTTCCTGTAGCTCTTATGCAATCTAATCCAAACTGCTTATTGAAAAACAACAGAGAGGGCAGCAATCTTGTAGTAAACTTATACTTGTACCATGTTTAGCAGCAGTTGGATCACTTTTAATATTAAACTACATCCATGATATACAGCTGACATACAGGGTAAAGTCTTGACGTGTGTTTTTGACTTGAAGACCTGTAGACTACATTATGGTATTGTTTTCTCTCTATATCCCGGAGTCTTACATTTGAAATATCAACTTCATTTTACATATTTTGTTATTGTTACAACATGGCTAACCAAATTGGGAAATAGATAATAAATGTAAACTCAAAGCCACGAAAGAGAACTTTTAGCCTAAATGCATTGGGGGCATCATCATAACACTACTTCAGAGTATCTTACATTCATCCACCTCCCAGATAAAAAATAAGTGAAATCAGCGATATGATAACAGACCCCACAATAGAGCAGATCCTTTTTGAAGATTTTATCTCAAAGCCTTCTCTGAACAGGATGTACCAACATTTGTGTCAAACGTTTTTTCTGAGAAATGACGGGTTTTTTTCAACTAACCAACCCTCAGTCTTTAGTTCCTGCATTATAATCGTTATCGAGACTGGGGTCATTGTGTTTTGACACCCCCTACGTCTCCATACGAGATCAGACCAGTCAGCTGTCCCTGGACTCGCCTAAAACGAGACTCGTAACCAGAGCAGACGAGTGGAACAGCTCACCACTCCATATTCCATCTGCCCCCACTCTATCACCCATCATTGATAAAAATCTATTTCCTTTACCTTCTATTCAAGTTGAAAACTTTTTTATCCCAGCAGAGTTTATTACATTTTATTCAATTTCCTTTTATTTTGACCATCGGTATTTTTATGTATTGCGCGGTGCTGTTTTCTTGTTGTTCCTCTTACTTTGTAAAACAACCAAGTTGTTGTAAATGGGCTATATAAATAAAATTGACATTATTATTACTGTTATAATTTCTTCTCTGTTGAATTGAGACCCACATATCTAACAGCAGAGTGCAAAGTTATTATAGGTGCCACTTGTTTTCAAAAAATGTCGGGGGGTATTCAGCCCCATTGTGTGCTATGAATAGCCGTTGCAGAATACCATGCTGCTGTCTGTCAGCGATGGGTGTGATCTGGCCGTCTGAGGCCCGGTGAGTCAGACCCACAAGGCCAGGGCATGGGGAAGTTACACTGCTTCCTCTGCTTGTTTTCAACAAAGGAAGGTTATGGTCATAAAAAAAAACACAAAAACAGACTATGAATTTATTTGTATTTGGCAGCAAATAAAATTACAAACACAAGATCCGGCTCTTTATCGCTGTCTTGCCCCTTGAGAGGGAAATATAGTCAATACTGAGCATATGGATCAATCAAAATAGGATTGAAATCTAATACTGTCCAGATAGATTTTAATAAATATCATCCTGCTTGTGTTGACACAGAGTGTGTACTGCAGCTGGAGTGATTCAAAGGTGTGAAAACCACAGAGTTGGTACAGAAAACCCCAGCTGTGTAACAAACCCTGATTTGAGTATTAATAATATTGATTTATTTCTTTAAGTTAATATGAGAAAACATAAACAAGTTGTTTCTTTCTCCTTTCATGTAGCATCAAAGCTTGACATACTACATTTAAACTTGTCTCTGATGTCTAACTCCAAAGCGAATTTGTTTCTTTTGGGTCTGAACTGAAACCACGTCTCAAACCATGACCTCTATTGTATCTCTGATGTTTTTTGACACCCAATCACAGAATTACCGGTGATTTTGTTCAAAAATATCATAAAAATCATGCTTCCTTCACCAGGGCAACATCTGCCACACACGTGACATTCATCACAAACTCAAGCGAGAGCTTTGTTTTCAGTAAAATCTGTCACTTCTGCTGCTCTCGTCTTTCAGAACGTCATTCTTCAGCTTGAAATGTCAAAACAAAGGTGTTTCTGGAGTGAAGGGGAAGTTCCGAGTTTGGGCTGTCACTCATTTGTCTTTGTCTCGAGGGAGATTTCCCGATTAGTTTTGAATTTGAGTCATGTCAATTTATGCAAAAAAATAGATACGGAGGCCTTGTAGTCAAAATAAGTCTCTTTATAAAGAAAACAAGTTGCAGCCACATCCTGCCGTGGGTAAACACATGGAACAGCAGGTTGCATTGGGCAAAGATATTCTTCCCCCTTTATAGGTCGCACATGCCTCGAAAGGCCAATATTACTAATGAAAATGCGTTGGACACCCTCCAGATTGTGGTTTGCTGAGAGATAGAGAGTTGTAAAGGTTAAAGCAGAGGGCGGGGATGTAGAGACACAAGCATCTGTATGTGAAGGGAGAGAGAGAGAGAGATAAAGAGAGGGAGAGAGAGCTACAACAGGATATTTTGTCACTATGGTTACTGGCAGCATATACGGATCTTGATTTCTGTGTGTCATGTCCTCACTCCTCGTGGCGTGGTGGGGGTGAGTGTCAGGGCAGCTCTAACAGTTGAGACAAACTTTGTTCCATGTTGTCTGGATCCGTTTGAGCAGCGTCCATCCAAGAGGTGAGTTTGTAAAAATATATATGTGTGTGTGTGTGTGTGTGTGTGTGTGTGTGTGTGTATGTGTGTGTGTTTTGTCTCTGACCTGTAACAAGAAGACAACTTTTTAGTTTAGTCATTTAGCTGGTGGTGGGTTGATCCGCTGTACTCTGCAGAATTCTTGAAATCTAGTTTGCAAAAAGAGTGGGAAATAAAACTGTATCTAATCTCATCATCACAACGTTGCAAACGGTATCTACTGTAGTTTGAAATTAATAAAGAGGGTAAAATAATCGGGCAATTTCTGTGCTAAAATACTTATTTATGCCAGAATGAAAGCAACACACCGAAATGAAACCCACAATTTGAGGCAAACCACCTGAAATGAGTCCCATAAGAAAAGAAAAATGTTATTGAGTTTCAAACCTTATCAATTTCAACCTGCTAAATGTAAGTCCATTACATAGTTTTATTGCGATGTTGCATGTTTGCCCTGAATTTGCCCGGAACTGGTTTTTCTCTGCTGCATAAGGAGATAGCCACATGGGGAGCGGGCTTTACTTTTGGCTCAAACAATGTGACTTTCCGACTGCCAGCCATTCTGAAGCAGGGCACCCTTGGGAAGCAGACTTCCTCATTTGCAAGGCCATCTTTCAACACGGCATGTTTTTTTCACAGTTAAAATGTGAGAGTGCATGTTGCAGCTGCATTCAGAATCAGTAAAGCTGCGTGTTATTGTTCACAGACTTCCTTCATCTCACTTTTGGGTTCACAAACACATTTCTGTCCTGTGGGCGTGCATCAGTGGACGACGTGTTAGTAGTTCAGGGGACGGTTGCATTTCCGTTCAAACAACAACTCTTCTTCCCTTTCATCTTCTTGTATCGTCTTTGATCTAATTATATTTAGAAATATTTTGATATTATTGTTCTTTTTACATCAAGTTACATAATAAAAAAAAAAGCTTCATGTGATGAGGGGAAAAAGAGCAACTTTAAAGCTGTTGTTAAACTGAAATTTATTTATTATTCATTTTAACAATGTCATTACTGACAGCAAATCTTAATTAGTGAAAAGCATGCAAGTGGAATTTGGTCCCTGTCAGGCTTTGCTACAAATATCCACAAGGTGGCTCTATACACCACAAAAACAACTTCTATGTCTACGGCACACATTCGACTTACTTAAATGATAATAATATCAATCATGATAATAACATAATAATAATAACAATAATAATAATAATAATCAAAATAAACAGTGTTTATTAAATACTAGAGCTAAATGAAAAGTATATGTAATTTGTCAAAATTAATTTCTATTACTATAGGTCACATTGATACTATCATAAACATCTTTTTTGTAGAAACTATCAAAGCTTGCTACTGTAAAACAAGCACACTAAAGGACTTATTTTTGAGGCACTAGCTGTTTAAGTCGCAGTGGTGATGCAAAATACCGTAACTTCCTTATTGAAAGCGAGTCTCGAACCTGCTCTTGTGATCTTGGTTGAAGAAAAGAGTTTCGTTTAAGCATTGACTGAGCGTTTAATGGGGTTTTACACGTCTGAGTTTCCTTTAACTTGATGCTTAAAATGAAACAGAAATCCAGTGTAAAATCCCTGAGTTTCACCAAAGCATCAACTCACTTTATTTTCACTTTTGCAGCTGCTGTTTCCTACAATATCCAAAATGGGTTCCACTGCTGTGCCTGTGATCTTGACCTCCTCGCCCGCCAACAACAGCTCCACCTGCAATACCCTGTATGACCACCGGGACTACGCCAGGGTCTTCATACCCATTCTGTATTGTACTGTATTCATCGTGGGCCTGCTCGGGAACTGCCTCGCCCTTCACGTCATCCGTCCCAACATGAAGAAAATGAACTCCACCACCTTATACTCCCTCAACCTGGTCATGTCCGACATCATCTTCACCCTGTCGCTGCCCTTCAGGATCGTCTACTATGCTCTGGGCTTCCACTGGCCCATGGGCGAGTCGCTGTGCAAGATCTCAGGCTTCATCTTCTACATCAACACCTACGCAGGGGTCAACTTCATGACCTGCCTCAGCGTGGATCGTTTCATCGCCGTGGTCCTGCCTCTGCGCTTCGCCCGGCTCAGGAAAGTCAGCAACGTGCGCTACATCTGTCTTGCCGTTTGGCTGCTGGTCCTGGGGCAGACCCTCCCCCTCCTCGGAATGCCCATGACCAACGAAGAAGCCGACGGCCACATCACCTGCATGGAATACCCCAACTTTGAGAAGGTCGAGCACATTGCCACTATACTGATTGGTGCTGTCTTCTTGGGTTACGTCATCCCTGTGATCACCATCCTTGTGTGTTACGCCGTCTTATGCTCCAAACTCCACCTAACAGCCAAGAACAACTACTTGACAGAAAGGTCGGGCCGAAGTCGCAAGGTCATCGGCGTGATCTGCTGCGTGTCTCTGGTGTTTGTCGTCTGCTTCAGCCCCTATCACATCAACATCCTGCAGTACATGATCCGCAAGCTGGTGTCGGGCACCGACTGCGCCGATCTCACAGCCTTCCAGGTGTCGCTGCACATCACCGTGTGTCTGATGAACCTCAACTCCTGCTTGGATCCATTTATCTACTTCTTCGCCTGCAAGGGCTACAAGAGGAAACTGAGGAAGCTGCTGAGGCTGCAGGTCAGCAGGTCCTTCTCCAGCGTGGTGAGGACGTCACCCGAGGGCTCCTCCAAGGATATTATCGATGGCAACAAGATCCAACTCAACTGCTCCACAACGGGCACAGCCAGCGACAGGCTCACAGAGAGGAGGATATACGTTAGCGAGCAAAATGACGAATAAGATTTGAGAAATGTTTGCCTCTCAGTGGGACTGTTCCAATCAGGTCTCACACAAACTGATCAGAACAT
This sequence comes from Platichthys flesus, assembly GCF_949316205.1. Taxonomy (NCBI): domain Eukaryota; kingdom Metazoa; phylum Chordata; class Actinopteri; order Pleuronectiformes; family Pleuronectidae; genus Platichthys; species Platichthys flesus. The sequence continues at coordinate 17,395,309 of NC_084957.1, read as the reverse complement.
TTATATGGACTCAACCATGTCATCATAGACCCAAAGCCGCCAGGAAATCTGCTGTATTGGATCAGATTAGTTTACAGAATGGAAGACCATGAACATCTCAAGGAAAAGAAAACTGTTTTTGAAAAATAAAATAAGGCGTCCTGTCAGTAAACCGACGAGGCTGAGCATGTTGAAAGTGAACACTGAAGTGAGAAGGAGCTGAAAGAGACGTTGATGAACATGTGCAACATTTTTTTTGAAATCTAGGATTTAATATTTGCGGTCAGACCTCACAACGGATCCATCCTCATCTGTTATTTTATTTTTTCAGGAAGTGAGTCGTAAAGATGGAAGTGAAATCACATTCACACACGTTGAGATTCAGTTCAGTTGTAAATTCTCAGGAAAACCGTTCAACTGTAGGTTTATCATCTCACTATCGGCAGAGTCACATCATCATTTCAGCTGCTTTAGAATTAGTTTGCTGAGGCTAAAATGGACGTGAACACAAACACGATAGTTTACCAAGAAATGAAAATTCACTCATTCTCTACTCAGCCCTCGGCAGAGATAATTATAGTAGATAGTGAATTAGGGGTGGGTGAAGTGTTTGAGTCCACAAAACCCTTCAGTTTCAGGGGTAAACAGCCTTGCAGCCGAATCAATACAACTGAAGTAACTTGCGAGTACTTCTTCAAAAGTAAAAAAATACAGAAAAAAACAAAAAATGCCTCCGTACACTTCCCTGTGGTGTCATCCAAGTAAGCCTCGTCATTTACACTTTGTTTTTAGCCATAATGTCCTGTGATATCCTTCTGATTACTTTTGCAGTTCTCGCGAGATCTTGTAATAGGGTCTTGACTGCCCCCTGGTGGCTATATGCAGTATAGGTCATTAACCCTGCCTCCTCCCTTTTAACAAATGTGACTGGACCAAGCTATAATGTTAAAGTAGATGTAAAATAAATTGTTCTCAAAGATAGTTTCCATCACTTGTCATGGTAGCTCTTATCACACTGATGTATGTCCAAGTGTTCCTGTTCTGGTGAGGATTGTGTAGCTCACTCACCTGAATGACGTGGTGAGAGGTGAGGGCCACACACAACATGTCAAATAGACGTGTCGTCTGTGTTGACTTTAGGTACATGACCCTGATTAAGATGCAGAAATGCCAAGGTGGCTTGTTTAGAAGCTTTACTCTTGTTGTACTGGGACCTTTCACTCCCATGCATCCCACATAGCAGCGTTGTTTTGGACCGGACTTGGCCCATACTGTCAAAAGGCATAATTTCATATGACCCACATACTGTTTCAACCAAAGGTGCCAAAGGTGGCCCGGATTTGTTTTATGCTTGTTTTATGGAACGCTTTTGCGAAAAAAAAGGCCCACATTTGTTTGGAGATATTCACACTGGTGCAACAGGGCTGTCCCATTCCGACGGCTGATTCAAATGCCGCTGACAAATAAAGAGTCCAACAGAAACGAATGGTCCAACTGGTGGATTCCTCCCTGCCCAAATGATTCCAGGATTCATTGTGCTTCAATGACCAGCTGCCATCACAGTTGCCTCTTTGGCAACTGTGATGGCAAACCCCAAAAAAACCTGACAGTATAGAGTTTAGACTATGAAGGGCCATGAAGGCCTCCTCCTCCTCCTCCTCCTCACCCCGGGTCATTATAAGGTTATTCACTTCAATGTTTCAAAATTGAACTCATTGTAAGTGAAACTGTTAATAACTGTTTTTTTTCTGAATTTGTTCAAATGTTTGAGCCTATTAAAATAACATCTGAAATAAAATAATATTTAAAAATGAGTGAGTGTTAAGGGCGGAGTATATGTGTGTCGTTGTGCAATTTTATTTGTATTTTTCTAATTATTTCATTGTGATTAAAAAAAACTGAAGAAATGTAAGCAACCAAAGCTATAGCCTACACTATATATATGACAAATACACATTTTCATTTAAGCTCATGTGATTTTACTTACTTTCTAAATGTTGGCTTTATTTATTTTTTTACCAGTTAAACATTTTGGACAGAATAGACTTAAAGCCGAGCAATGGAAAGTGGCTGAGAGCCCTAAGCGGGAGATCTCCATTCTGAATTCATCTGGAACTTTTGAAATGAGCAAAAAGCACATTATATTTTATACCTTGAAGCATGTGTAGACTAGATCTTTAACTTTGAATTTAATAGCAGGATATAATCATTTGATGTCATATTCTATAACAGTGTATCCTATAAATGTGTGAACTGAATCATTAAGACTTTTTACTTTACAACTAAGAAGAATGTAAGGTTTGAGCAAATGTTTTTACAATGGATTAAAATTTCATAGAATTATATGCAGTGAAATCGATCGATCCATGAATAAGAATAGACATTTGGCACTTAGTCAGTTTTGTAGTATCCACCATCGACCTCTAGAGGACAGTGTAAAGCAGGATAATGAGGTAAAGGTTAAGGAAGTAAAAACGTCTTTGACAGACATCAAGCCCCTAATCTCAAAAATGACAGACGTAAAAAAACAGGAGCAGCTACTTATTTTCCTTTATAACGTTGTCAGTTGGACAACAGACAAAATGTAAATACTCAAAAAAATCCAGTCGAAGATAACAAAAGTCTGAATTTTACCCAATATTGTCTTGATATAATGTTCTTAACACATATATTATATCTTCTAATCATTGTATACAGGCTATTGTTTATCATGGAGTGGTGAACTCACTGAGGCAACCACCTGACAAGTAACAAGGAGATGAAACATCACAGACTGTTGTCATAACAACATCTTGCAATGAGCACAAAGTACCATCTGCTGTGAGATTTTTAAGACACATCGGGAGGATGAGCCGATAGATAATTATTTCCCGGCAATAAGAATCCAACTGGATGAGCAGCTTCCGTACGAACACTGTTGTGACAATCGGGGGGGTACAAATCACGTAGCAATCATGGAGAGAGGTGTCAGAGAGAAGGGCAAATCTGAATCAACTGTACAAAACAGACGTCACCTTTTAAAGAGGTCAATCAGACGGTGGCGAGCCGTCAGAAGGCACGAGCAGGAAATTACACGAGTCGTGGCAAAGTATGATGTACTTCCTGTTTGGAATGATCTATAATCGGAATGAGAACTAGCAGTTGGGCGATCAGGGCGAAGAAGTTTTGATTGCACAATGTTCTCTGAGCCAAACGTCCTAATTCACGGCTCTAACCAGCTCGCACACACACATTAATCACACACGTTCATCTGTATTCACTCCAGGTCCGGGCTGACCTTGAGCATTTCACCTGAGGTATGCGCTTTGCATCCATTAAGTCGACGTGGTGTAAAACCATCTCACAGCATCAGCGTGAAGTGTCTATTACCACCATCTTATTTCCTGTTTATATGGCAACTGCCTCAACATCCTGTTTTTAATTACTTCTCTCCAGCAGCAGATGCTTCTCACAGCAACCTGCTGTGGATTACTCCCCTGAGAACTAATGTGCTGTGACAGACCCCACTTTTCCAATCAATAACTCGCCCTAAATCTGCCATCTCTCTGCCTGCCAAACACACTCCCACTTCTAATGGCACATCATTTTCTTTAAGGGGGTGTAATTGCAGACTGTGGAAAGCTGTAGCCCTTTTGTGTTCCAGCTACGTAGCTACTGTAAAGGAATCTGAAGTGCAGACGCCACTGCAGCCCACGGCCGACACAGGAAGTGATGGGGGCTTTCACACCGTGCTCGGTCTCACCACGGTTTCCATCACATCTCCTTTTGAGAAATGAGCATTCACTTCCCTGTTTTGTGCAGTTAGAGCAAAGTGCTCAGATAAATTGCGGCGCTGCTTCGTGAACCTGTTGGTGCAAGTCTGATAAGGTGTTTGTGTGATTTCTGTGGTAAGTTCAGTTTTTTATTGTTCAGGGATGGTGGCCTGATCAGTGTGGCCTTCAACATGGAGAAAAAAAGGCGATATCTTAAAGCTATTTACTATCTGTGTGTATCGATGCTGGGTTTTTGTACAAATTGATGTAAACCAACTCGTTATTTTATTCTCACATTCATATCCACATTCACACATATACGTTGATTTCATTAGTCGACTAAACGAAGCGTTTTAAATGCAACCACAAAAATCTCAGATCTTGAATGAAAAGGAGCAGATAGAACAATAATCTTGTATAATCTATAAAAAGACTGATTGGTAAAGCAAATAACTCAATATAATTAAAATATGAATACGATAATGATCGCCGTGATGATGATCATGTACAAAAGTGAAAGACAGAAAGTACAGTTTCAGAGGGGAGGACATGTATTTTTAAATGTGAACCACAGAAGTCACATGATTTCTCATCAAGCGCAGAGAAAGTTTCTCGCATGTAAGGATCTCACTTCCACATCTATACCAGTAACTCTGATCTTTTTTATATGCATGTAACTCATACAATAACATATATTTATTTGTTCTATTTCTTTTTTAAGAATGATCTATTTGCCCTAGTCTACCTGTGTTTCACTTTTAAGGATATATGTTTTCAAAGTTCTGTTTTAAGCTTTAAAACACAGATACATAACTTCTAGTTATTTCAACCACACTGTTCCTTCTTGAAACCCAGTTATTCTCAAATCAGTTTCTTTCAAATACAAGAACAGTGTTTATTGTACTTTTGCTGAAAATAAATCCCAATATTAAATACCTTTTTAATGTTTTTGTTTTTTTCAAGATTTCAATCGTGTATGGACACATGAGTGAATATTTCCAAATCATGTTCAAAAGTAAGTTGTAATATACATTTTTTTTCTTCAAATTTGTTGTAATTTGATATCAATATATCAGTCAAAAGATTTATTCAATGAAGACATCTTTAACTTTTTAATGAAATATTCGGAGAGCAAATGTTAAGTTATAGAATTACTTATTACAGACTTGATTGTCTGTTTAAAACATCAAATTAAAAATTGTTAAGCGGAAACACACAGTGATATTTTACTATAACAAACATTCATGAAAACCATTTTCTTCCTGCTGACTTGTGTAAGTTTCAGTATGAAGCTGGATCTGAACAGCTCCAACATGTCTGTGGGGTCCAGTGCTGAGAGGCCTGAGCAGGGGCCGGTGGAGTACCGCCTGGTCGGTCTCATCTTCTACTGCTTCATCTTCATCGTCGGAGTCATCGTCAATATCACCGCCCTGTGGGTCTTCTCTCTCACCACCAAGAGGAGGAACTCGGTCACTGTCTACATGATAAACGTGGCGATGGTGGACCTCACCTTCATCCTGCTGCTTCCCTTCAGGATGGTCTACAACCACCAGGACTACTGGCCCTTCGGAGATATTTTCTGCCGGGTCATGGCCGCTCTCACCATCTTCTACCCCTGCATCGCTCTTTGGCTGTTTGCTCTGATCAGCGCTGACCGCTACATGGCTATCGTGCAGCCAAGGCATGGCAAGGAGCTGAGGAACGTCCCCAAGGCCGTGGTGGCGTGTTTGGGGGTGTGGCTCATGACCTTGGGCTGCACCGTCCCCCTGCTCTTCTCCGAGCACGACCCCGATCAAATCTCCAACTTCACCACCTGCGTGAAGATGCAGGACATTGTCTACTTACGCCACGACAATGCTGTCAACTTTGTGCGACTCATCTTCTTCTTCCTGGTTCCCATCTGTATAATGCTAGGCTGCTACGTCGTCATCGTGGACAATCTGATCCACGGCCGCACCTCCAAGCTCAAACCTAAAGTGAAGCAGAAGTCCATCCGGATCATCATCACGCTCATTATCCAGGTGTTGGTGTGCTTCGTGCCTTTCCACGTGTGTTTACTGCTCCGTTTCATAGGGACGGGCCAGGATGGCGGGTTCAGCACGTGGGCGGTGTTCACCACATTCCTGATGAACATGAGCACCGTGTTGGACATTATTCTGTATTACATCGTCTCCAAACAGTTCCAGGACCGAGTGATCAGTGTGATCCTGTACAGGAACTATCTGCGCAGTGTGAGACGGAAGAGCCGGCACACGATGAGCAACGTGACCAGTGCCATGACATGAAGCGGCCGTCGAACACCGCACATATATGGGCTCTGTGGATTCCCGCAGCCAAATGTAACACTGCGTGTATCGCCCCAGTATAGTTCATTATCCAAAGGATCAAAACTTGCAATTAATTTCCGAGGTGTGATTTACACTCACAGTATGGGAGTGCTGCTGTTGTGGCAAAAACATCTGTGTTCGGAGCTGATTGACTCACCCATGAGACTTGAGATTTTTTTTCTTGTGCAGCTCTGCTCTGGCACACGCAGCGTCGGAGCGAGTGGCTCAGGTGTAACAAATGCAAGCGGAAATAAAGGCGGTGATGGTTTAGATAATAGCCCCCACACAGTATCTCAGTGTTTGGTCTGACTCTGTGAATAGATACTGAAACCCTCCTCAGCCTCCTCACTATGTCGCCTGACAACCACCAAGGGTCTGACAGCCTCCACAGCAGCCTACAGGAAACAATGGTGGGTTTCTTGTGTGATCTCTTCCTGTTTGGTCTGTACACCATGTTTTTTTATATATATCTTCAGTGTTGCATCATGGCCATGGAGTAAATATAACATGTAAAATCTATAATTGCAACACATACATATTTAAAGTTGCTGAATTTATTGACCAGGTGATGGCAGCATGGCACAGCGAGATCCCATCTCTCTGCCAGAGCAGGATTGACGAGGAGAGGGGCTGGATCCTTCTGTGTCTTGTGCAGAGTTACTTCTCCCTTTTTGGTTTCTGCATGTTGTTACATCTCAAACGTCTTCACGAGAGCAAATCTTTCGTTTGTCTCTCGATGCCGTCGACGCCTAAAAGAGAAGTTAACTACATCCGTAACGGCTCCCTCCACCAGGACTGAAGTGTGTTTATGGTGCACTGCGAATCATATTGATTAGATGCTAAATGATTCAGTCCCTTGAAGTGCATTTACAGTAACATCCTCAAGAGATGTCAGTGAGGTTATCTGCTAGATTTAGAGCAACCTCCACCTTAAGAGAGAAAACTCCGTTCTGCACCGGGATGCTTTCATGTCGGGTCTGCAGGAGTTAGAAGCAAGATCCTGAAATATCCGTTTATCTAGCTACTAAGGTACAATCAGCTTTATGAATGTGGACTGTGCATCTCGCCCTTGATTTGTGTATTGATAATGACCCTTTAAGAAGTGCAGTTCTGAATTTGGTGCCATTTGGACCCGTGATTTGTTCAATACTAATAAAGAAAAAGGATAAACAGCTGACCAGCACTCTGCAGGAGTTTGGTTTCTCAAATGACAGAAGGGCTAACATGTACTGGTCTTGATGTCTTGTCTGTGTAAAAAAAAAACATCTCAGGAGCTAAGAATTGATTTGGAGTTGCCAATTTCTAAAATAATCAACTTAGTGTGTCTTTCACAGCAACACAGTCCTAACTGGATTAGACAGTGAGTCAGTGGAGCTGAGTAACTACGTAGTGTCTCAGACAATTAGGAAGCCGCCGTGTCGGTGGTGTTTCTTAAAGTGAGTCTGGTTTTATGCGTGTTAAATTCTCACGTCTTTACAAGCAGTTAAATTCCCACTGAGATATGTCAGTGTGCCACAGCGGTAAAAGGACAAACTGCACTGAGAGTCCATATGTTTCCTGATTGGTTCACCCAATGTTCATATGCAAGAAAGGACCAGGGCACACAGAGGAAGTAGATTTACATCGCGTTTAACGGGACGAGGCAGACTCCGACGTTTCCATCTCACACGGAATTCTGGGAAGTGCAGTTCATCACGCGATGATAGCTTTATTGGCCGGCGGACTCCGAGTGGATTGATGACCGGGGGGGTCAAAGGTCAAATGAAACATCAGAGGGTCATCTATCTGTCCCACCTGTTAGACATCAAAGAAAAACCAGCCGCGCCGCTCACAGCAACTGGCATTTAAAACAATTAAGTTTCCTGTCAAGTCCCTGTGATGAATTATCCGGAAGCTTTACCAGCTGTAATTCTAAATCTTCCCAACAAGTGCCTTTGTTGTAGAGAAATTAATGAAAACAAGATTGTCTTTCATAGGAGCTGATCTAACAGCGCGGCAGCCAGCTGCTCTTCTTTGGGAATAAAAAACAGTCAGCATTAAGCACAGCTCAGACAAAATACTCTCTTTTTTTTTTCTCCCCTACCACTCGTGTGGAAAACAAATCAGGCGGCGAGCACAGTGGCCATCTGTTTTGTTATTTGATATGTGTGAATACATGTTGTAATGACTTTGTTTGTGAATCACTCTGCGCGGCAGAACACACGAGAGCTCTCGAAGTGCTGGAGTGTTCAAAGCTAATCATATAATTGGACACAATAGTCGATGACAAATGGAGACGCTCGGAGCCAGCCAGCTGGGGAAGTGAATATGTAATCATTGTAAAATCATATCATTTTTGCATATTTGAAGACAGCTTAATAGAGTTTGCATGTCAGTACACTATCAAATAATGATGACAGTGTGTCGCTGCATTTGCTTTCCTGATTTGTTGGACTATTACTTTCCTATTAAACGCGATTCTGAAGAGTTTGTTTCTTCTATGTTCATATAATGCAAATATATGTATGTATACACACTATATGATATGGGTGCGTGTTAGTGTGTGTGTGTGTAGTTTGGCAAAAGTGAATGACTGTGTGCATCATTGATCGAATACTACAATGGTAAAGGATTTGGACTCATTTTTAAAGTGGATAGCCACAAGTTATATATAAACAGTTAAAATCAATAGTTATAAGTACAGGCCAAATGGTGGAAAAGGTAAAAGTTTTAGATAAATGGTTTGAAATCGTTACCCAGTGAATGAATGGATAAAACAGTTAATTAAAAGTGATTAAGAATTAATGGTTGAAGGCTAATGGTATTAAAAAAACAAATGAACAGTTGAATGAAATGTCCTGCCTAAGCCACATCTGGGGGGGGGGGGGGGGGGGGGGGTAAACACTGACTGATCAACATTGTATGAAAAAGATGTATGAAGAAAAAGAAAGTGACATAATTAATCATATAATTTATAGTTTCCTCGGCAAAGGTTGGTATGTTTTCATCTAATTTTGTTTGTCAACAGGATTACGCAAAAACCACTGGACAGATTATCACGCTAATGTGGAAAGATGAGATTTGAGTCAGGGAAGGACATGTGCAGATCCAGATCCAGGAAAGACAAACTCACTTTCTTTGTTATTTGTCTGAATTTCTTAAGAAATGATACAGAGCTCTTGATGAAATATTTCTCTTGATGAGATAAGGCATATTTAGGGAGTTTAGTAAGGTTTGGAGTTAAATGCAGTTTTAATTTAAGGAGACTGGGATGGACTGGTATTTCCCAGGGCCAATGAAGGTCCTTAGAGAAGGATCCCTCACTTGAGACGCTTTTAGGTCTCTGGATTATTTCCCCATTAAAAGGATTTAAAATTTTCCTCACTCTACTGTTTATAATAATATAATCTATAAGGCAAATTGTGAATATGGGCTAAACAGATCAAATTTATTGATTTATTGAAATTAATCCAGTTTGATATTTAATGACATTAACATAATTAGTGTTGGGTCAATGGAGGGATACCAGTTAAGTTGTCAGACCATGAGCTCTAGTCCAAAGTCCACAAGGCAAGCAATCTAAGTCTCCTTACCCTGTCTAGTGCCCATGAGCAAGGCACCTTACTCCCCCAACATCTGCTCCCCAACGCCGTACATGGTCGCTCACTGCTCTGTGTGTCCTGCACCAGATGGGTCAAAAGCAGAGGTTAAATTTCCCTACCTGCATGAGTGTGCCTTTGCATGTCTGTGCATGTGTTTGGGGCTAATAAATGCATCTTATCTCTTATCTCTATCTGTTACTACAACTACTGAATGTAAATAATGGTTTAAGTCACGCTGATATTTTGGATGTAACCTAATTTAGCACACATGCTAAAATCTCAAAAACACACACCTGCCGCTCAAATCGGTGTTTCGACGGCAGAAACAGAAAAAAGTCGGCGTTTGGTCGGAGGCTCGGTTCCCTGCACTTCTACTACACCTTGAGTCTTCATGTTGTTCCAATTAGAGCGCACGAGGAGATGAAAGAGAGCCCATAATGTTATATAGATACTGTACACATCCAGCCTCGCCTGGGCCTCTTTGTCTACTGTACGGCATTAGCAGCGAGCAGCTGCCTGCGTTTACATCATTTGGCGTTTCTCTCTGGGCTCTTTTAAATGCGCCGAATCACTCCCCTGGTAAACTTTACAATAGGATGTTGAGGGATACTCCTGGACTGCCATAGGAAATGAGAGGCACATGTGTGTGCATGTAGTGGCGGGCTCCCCCCCTGCGATGCTCAGCTTTAGGGCTGCACAACGAGACTAATGGGTTCCTTTTGTGGACAGAACGAGGTAGAGCACATGTTCTATTGTTCTTATCTGCGGTAGATGCATGGTGATATCTTATATGTCGCCGGGGCTGTGTGCGGTATCCCCCCTGTACCCAGTTTTGTCCGGGATGGCTTCACAGAGGTATAATCTGCTCCTCTGCTAGTGGCCATCTACTCCCGCGTTGTCCTTTGTCTCCATTAAAAGGAGATAATCTACTGCGAGAGATTCAAATGCTACTAAACTGACTCCAATTGACCGAGCAGTTAGCAGAGAACAGGAGAGGAAGAGGAAATGTATGGCCTTGATTACAGCTGTGTGTCTATTTCAGCAGATTGTTCTGTTTGCCGATTGGCGCGCACAGTCAACCGCCATTAGCGGGTATAAATAATGTAAGACCCTCATCTCCCTCTCTGTGTTTTTATTTCCAGCTCTCTTACTCAGCTAAGTGGCTGCATGGAAACCTTGGCCTCCTCCTTGTAGGGGTTCTCCATAGATTAATATAAGATTTATTTTTTGACTCTGTGAAGCCAGCGCGTTGTTGATAAGTGTTCCCACTCGATGCATGCGGGGATGTTTTTAATTGTATCATGTGAAGTGGCCAAGGAGCTCCGCTGGGGACTGTGTCAGGTTGTGTTAATATTTAATCCGCTCTCACTTCGGCTTCCTCATGATCCACGGGATCCGAAGAGCGGCGTTAGGAAAAGCAACGTTACGAGACAGATAAAGAGACACGAGTAAAGACATGGTAGCTCCAGGCCTCTGTCTCGCTCAGGATGTGGCGCGGCGAGGAGATGCTCTCCTCAGATTCCACGTGTGCCTCTCCCCTCTCTGCCAAGGCCCAGTGCGCCCCGGACAATGAGTGGCTTTGCGACGGCTAATACTAAAGCACCGTCTGCAGAGAGGTGACTGACAAATCGAATGTAAAAGCGGGTATTAAGAGTGAAGACGCAGAGTTAGCCCGTGTCTGGATGCGAGACAGGGAGGGAAAGAGAGAGAGAGAGAGAGAGAGAGAGAAGGAGGAGGGACGGAGGGAAGAGCGAGCGGGGGGCTTCCACTTCCTCTGTGTGCACATCACGTCTCCTCTCCCTGAGCTCAATTACAGGATTGATACTCGGAGAGGAAACTTCATCATGTCGTACAGATGTCTTCACTGGGAGGAAGAGGGAGACGAGCCGTCCTGTCATTTAACGTGACGTGGCCTGCGTTCATTCCAAATAAACAAAATGAGAAACAGTCCGACTTTGGATTTCATTAGGGCCCGCTGATCAACGTGGAGCGCCGGTTTCAAAAGCAGGCGAGTCCACAGCGAAACCCCCCCCCCCCCCCCCCCCCCCCCCGCAGAGGGAAGGGCCGGAGGTGGTCACGCCCGCTGGACGCCGAATTTTAACCATTCTGCTGAGTGAATTAATCTGAAACAATAACTTGTAAACAATAATACTGTTTCAGTGAGCCGTTCAGCTCCATCACAGTAAACATCTTTTATAACCCAGACAGCTCCATAAAGTGCTTTAGGCATCATTGGGCACAACCGTCATTAGTCAGTGCCTGTGTGTAAATCTGAATAAAAGCACTGCGCTGGAGATGCTGCACAGACACCGGCCCCGTATCTCTTCGACAGGGTTTCATTTCAAACGTGACACAGGCAGAGAACACACTCCACAACAATGGCCATGTTTTGCTTTAATTTGATTAGGTTTTGTCTCAGCAAATGCCAAGTCCTGTTTTGCCTCAAGAACATATCTCTTAATCACGTTCCATCCAGGCTGTGTCTTTCATCTAAATCTCACAGCCATGGCTCACACCCAACTTTATTTCGCTGAAAGGTAGAAAAAAAAACAAGCACACACAGGCAGCGGAACACACAGGCAGCAGCAGCACACACACACACACACACACACACACACACACACCAGCACACACACATATCCAACAAGGGAATACAATGACAAAAGCCTAGCTCTCATCTCTGTCACATAAAGTGATGTTTTGTGTTTAGGTGTGTGCAACTGAGGTGTGAGTATGTGGGTGTGTGTGTGTTTGTGTGTGTGTGGCTGTGTGTGGTTGTTATTGTGGCTGTGTGTGTGTGTGTGTGTGTATGTGTGTGTGTGGGTGTGTGTGTGTGTGCGTTTGCGTGTGCGTGTCTGTCTGCAGGGCTCAGATCCATGTTGTTTGGTTTGCTTCTCCATTAAGAGAGCTGTAAAGGAGAGGGAACAGATGGCTGCTGGCCCGCTCTGTCCTGCATCCTCTCACAACTGCCACACTTCCTGTGCGTCCATTAATCTTCTCTCACTACTCCTGCAGCACAACTTTATTAAAACAACTCAGGAGAGAGCGAACAACAAGCCTGCGCAGCTGTCAGGAGCCAAAGACAGAGCCATTCGTCCACAGTGGAACAGCCTCGGCTTTTTTCGCGACGCATCTGTAAAGCAGCCCGAGAAGGAGCCGCTCGGCTTTGAAGCGGCGCTCGGCAAAGCGCTCGCTGCAGTGGAGACGCAATAAATGCTCATTAGGACGCAGCTGGAACTGCTGCTGCTGCAGAGTTCATAGGTACAGTTTGTCAAACATGTGAGGCTCTAGATCCCCGGCCAGACTACTGTTTCCTCAGAACATGTGGGGACGCTGTGTAATAGAACGGTCTGGCCCGATTGACGCTTTGAGCGCAAACAACCTCATAAAAAATAAACCTAGGAACAATTTGTCAAATAAGCTGCTAAAGCCACTAAAGCCGTACGACTACATTTTCATTGGAAAACAGTGAATTCAAACTAAAACGCTCTCTGTCCACACATGCGTTTATCGGCTACGTATTAGTTTTAATCTCCGCCCATACTCACCAGCCTGAAAACACTGACCACTCGCGTACACTGGGCATGCGTGCCCTGGTGTAAACAGGAAGCATTTGCTCGTAAGTTGCAAAATTGTTTCTAGATTGCTTGAATAATAGCACGTCTCCTACCGGCGTAAATTGTTGTATCATTACAAAAACAGCGGTAAGCGAAGACTACATGGGGCAACAATGCTCCCGATTGAATCTGTTTTCACGCATGCACTGAACTCGCGCAGTGAACACAGCAGGGGATCCTACGAGTTGGGGGGGTTGATGACGTTTCTAACGTGCGTTCGACGCAAATTTTTTTCCTTTCAAAATCGCGTGAACTAATACCTGAGGAATCACGTGAAGGCTACACCGGGACAGAAAAGACCCAATCAGTGAGCGGTAGTGAGTGTCTATGTCTTCTGTTTCTGCCCGTCCAGACAATAACACAGCACTGGAGTTGTCATACTAAAACGAGTCCAGCAGTGTTTTGCTATGTCTCAAATGAAAACGTAATGGCGCGGACGAAGCCTAAGATTCTTATAAGTATTTTGTAATTGAACAGATTTGTGATTGTTTGTCCTCAAGATTGAATTAAGTCGTAATTAGTGAACTAAGGGAATTAAGGGAAGATCAGTGACACAAGATAAAGTCAGAGATAAATACCTGATGCTGCTGAATCATCGCTAGAAGTCCTGCCTGATTGTTCTCACAGGATGAAATCTATTGCTATTTAGGGAGCTTGTGCAAATTTACATGGGGCAAGCCATGGTGACAAATATTCCCGGGGATGTGGCTCCATTTGGCCCCTGCTCTGTGTCCATAGCAGTCAGCGGGTAAATTGAAAAATCAATTCCAATTTAAATTATTGGAATAAAGAACTCCAGGAGCCAGAGATAAAAAAAAAAAAGGGGGGGAAAAAGAAAAAACCTTCTTCTTCCTCTAGATCCGCTTTAATTGGAAAGTCATTTCTTCAGGGTATTCTAATGGTTCTGAGGGAAGATTGCAAAATAAAGTTGATGAGCTGAAGTGAGGAGGAGGGGGGGGGGGGGGTTAATAGCGCACGCTTGTGTTTGTGTGTGTTTGTCTGACCCTGTGTGTTTGCATTGCTCTGCCACACTGTGCTCGTTCGTCCCCTCCCTCGTGACAGAGGCGCCAAATGAAGACTAATCCAATGGGCTCACACACACTCAGACACACACTCCCTCACGCCTGTGGTCACTCGTCTCATCCATCTGCTATCTGGGGGAGTGTCGGGGGGGGGCTCACGGGTCAAACTAAATTAACCATCCCTCGCTCACAATTGTAAAAATGTAATTGACTTAATATAACCAACCCTGGTGATTTGGATACTCCGGCTGTGAGTAATTTTGCGAGAGCTTACAGACGCCACCTCAGATGTGAAGCAGCTTCAAAGTCGAATGTTGCCCTGGCTGTATCACGCTTGAAGTGAGCTGTGAGGGGGCAGCAAATAAAAAAAATAATTGCAGTAAAATTATTTTAGGTGTTATTATTCTGGTGTTTACTGTGATATTGCTCAAATTAATTGTCATTTTAAATAATGAATGGTTTAAAATTATCGTAAAAAATGTCACTTGGGAGGTGGTGAGGAGCAAAAAACCAGAGCAAAAAGACGGTGAATATTGGACTCTGATTCATGAGGTGAACCTGTAATCAATGTTGCCCTAAACATGTACATATCCAACTGCCCCTTCCATCAACACCATAAATAAAGATTTCTCCAGAAAAGATAAATCTGTAGAAATCCACTTGCTTTGCTGGTGGTGAACAGAGTGGGACATTTAGCAGCTTAAGAAACAGACATTTCCCTCAGGAGGTGGTGGAGACCAAACTAGGAGCTAAAATACAATTAATATTGGATGTTTGGATTCATCAGATGTCCAAAAACACAACTCCAGTAGATGTTGCCCTTTTTCTATCAGACATGTAATTATCCAACTGCCCCCATGTGGCCATATCCCGCCCAACCAAAAATCGATGCCTTCCATGTCATGTGCAATGATATAAGCCAAAAAATAAACCAAAAATATAGTTGCCAGAATACAATACTTAAATAATACATAAATCTATATTTTTACATATATATGAATAACCCTAATGCCCAGCGTGTGTGCATATATTTCTGCACAGACCCTTATCACCTCCATCGTCCCTGCTGCTACACTATTATCACCTCGGTGTTGAGTGCAAGCTTTGAATTAGCATGTTCCCTCCCACAGGGATCAGCGTTACCAGCATATACCTCCATTAAATAGAAAATAATAATCACTTTAAACTTATTTCTTGTATCACATCAACAGTGACACAATCAATCTACCTTTGTTCGGGCCGCTCTCATTCCAACCTGATGGCAGACCTTTCTGTGCTGCCCGGTTGACATTAAAGCAACACTGTGCGGAGACATTTCCATTCAAGAAACTTGTTGACATAGTTATCAGACATCAAAGAGCCTTGTGTCATTTTGAAAAGGCCTCGCACGAGTAATGGAGATGTTAAAGGGCGTGTTGGCCCCAAATATCACAAAAGGATGAGAGGATATGACTGAGAGACTGGAAGAGAGAACATGATGGAAAAAAAAAAGAGAAAACACTGTGATACATTCTCTGGAGAGAAAGAGAGAGAGAGAGAGAGAGGGGGGAATCGCTCAGCTCCATTTCCGCCTAAGAAGCGCAAAGTTAAAAGGTGGCCCCTGTACAAATGAAACTCAATTTCACGCCACATTATCCCTCCCTGTTCTCTTTCCTGGCTTTCATTTTCATTAAGACCAGAGACAATCATAAATTAATAATTACTGCCGAATGTCTAAGCGCAGGCCGCAGTCCTATAGCCCTCCCCTCGCCTCTGTGGTCTTCCATGTTCACGCTTGCAAAATGTTAATTTAGGTAATGTGGCCTGGCCCTTGTCAGATAAAACTGTTTTGTAGTTTCGCTAATACATAATGGTCTATCTGATTAGGTGACATTAGTCCTATCTTTCAGACTATCAGCCGGCACCTTCCTAATGTCTCTCTGCAGACTCGGGGCACCACGGACTTATCAAGACATGCAGAATTACTGCTTTGCACTAAATGGCCGTTGCCTGGTCGTGATGATGAGCAGAGAATTAGCAGGGTCGGGGTTAACACTGCAGTCGGGGCGATGCTGGCGTATAAATACAACTTCACTTCTCTCTTGTGAAACTTTTTACCCTTAAAGTGTAAAAAAAAAATCTGCAGACAGTGTCGGGAGCAGTTTTCTTCAGCTGGTCAAGCAAACACTAAACAGCAACAAAGTGAGCAATGTGACATTAGGCAGAGAATGAGAGGAGAGACGGGATCATGCAGAATAATCACATCTGGATGATGTCTTCATGAGCACATCTCCGCGTCATGCCAAGTAAAGAAAGCACACGGCTGCTGACGCTTTGAATATGCAATCAGGGCTGCACTTTCCACACCGCAGCAAATGCAACAACACAGCTATAATGCACATTTGGTATTTAAAGTCTTTGTGCCTCATGGTCATATTTGTACTGAATTGAATTTATTACAAAATGTGCAGTGATATGAAACATGTAGCTGCGGGGCCTCTCCTCTCGAATGCCGGGCGCAAAAAAAAAGGCATCAGATAGAGAAATAAACAGAATATCGGAGTAATGGCTGTGAACAGCTCACGTCTCACGAGCTCATTGGCGGCGAGCAGAGTGAGCCTTTCACTGCGGTGAAAGAGGAGGAACGCTTGAGTCATTAAACGGATAAAGTGGACGAGATGTCAGAGTTGGATTTCAAGGAGGAGCAGCAGCAGTCGGAGTGAGCGTGAACCCGACGGGCAGCGTGGCTCCGTGATTGATCGCCCGGTGTGTCATATTGTTCTTTCAAGGTTGATTGAAACTTTAACCTAATTTCCCTTAATACGAAGAAGAAGAAAAAAAAGCTTGAAATATTTCAGGCCTTGGGTTTTTACAATGCAGCATTGAATTATGCAGCAATCAGTCAATTATTCATCTCGGTGGCTGTTTTGTGGCCGTGCTTTAAAAAGCATGCAAAATGGGAATGGGCCGAGCATGCTGTGTCAACACATTTCCCTCAGAATTGCTTACTAGAGAAATTTGTCTCTCAATGTCCATTTCATATTTTTATGTGTTTCCAGATCTGTACCTGTTACTGCTCTGAAATGATCCCTGCACATGCCTATTGTGTATTTAGAGCAGAAATAAATAATGTTAACTCAACAGCCATTATTAATAATCGTTATGAGAAAAGAATAAGTTTATATTTGTAAGCTCCACAATAAAAGACAGTGTCACATTTGAAAAAGAAGAAAATGAAAAATGCAACTCCCTCAATGCCTGGGTGTATTTTCTCTTAAAACAAACATGATGATGCGTCACCCTGCATTGTGCACAACTGGTTAAAATGCAAGTGTTTATTTTATGGTGATATATTGTGAATTAGTGTCACACACTTGAAAGTACACATGAAATTATTAATTTACATTGAGCTTGGTCACCCGCTCATTTACACATTTCCCCCCCACCAGGATTAGCCAATGCATTTAAACGTGACACACACACACACACACTCACGCACTGAAGGAAAAAACTCAAAGAAGAAGTTCTCCTTTCAAGACACATACAATTTTTTTTTTTAAACTTCAATATAAATGGAAGAACAATATGCTCATTTGTTTTTCTACAGTACAATATACCTGTAATGTTTAAATTTTTTAAGCCATATATAAAACACAGAAATTTGTTAAAAGACTGAGGGCTGATATTAAAGGTGTCAAAAAAACGCACACGCTGAAAACACAACAATTATTTTGAGTTGCAAAGAAAAGCAGTTGTTTCCATCACTCGCCTACATTTTCATCTTCAACTGACGCCTACGTGTCAGTGGCATAGAATAGATACAAAGATGGACGACGCCTCCCACTATCATGAAATAAAGCTACAGTATCCAACATTCGTTTAGAATATGAAGGAAGTTATTTGCAGCTAGTCCGCGAAGTAGAAATCGAGGGGGCGGAGCCGTGGTGTTGACTTCCTGCAGATGTGTGCGCTCAACCAATCAGGAGTCATCTTGCTGCCACTTACTTTTGTGGCATCAAAGAAGTTACTGGAAAATTTACAACGAACTTGAGAGTATAGGCGGGGTTTGATGACGTATACTTATACCAGCCACCAGGGGGCTTCAGTTTTGGGGAGCTGTCATGTCGTCCATCTTTATACACGATCCGGAGTCAGTGGCTGTGCGTGAAATGTTACAATAAATCCAGTGTCACATGGGACGTCCACCTTCAAACCACAGTGTCATCGACATAGAAGTGTATTCAAGACCTCAGGCGACATTAACTCACAGTTTATCATCAACATGTTAACTTTTATTTGAATTTGAAATACAATGAAGAGATGATTCGAGAAAGCTATATAAGTTATCAGTGACAACAGACCTAGACACTCCATTGAGAAACAAAAAGAACAAACACATCGTGAACATGGGACACTCCTCCTCCTCTTCCTCCTCTTCCTCTCCTGATTGTAACACATAAGGTCTAAACTGGTTTGCAGTTAAACGACTGACATCAGCTCATGTCTAGAGAATATACACAGGCGGTTCAGCACGGAAATTCAGAAGTCTCCAGGGAAAGTAACGAGAAAAATCAAAACTTATCGCGAGTTCTTCTTCTCGTCAGGATGTCAGCCGCGCACTCTAAAAAAAGTTAGAGTGCCTCTGTGTCGGCTCAACGGCGATCTGAGCGCTGTGGTCACTAAATGGCGTCGAGATTGGAAACATTTGTGTCGTGACCGTTTGTTTGCTGAAGCCGACACGTGGTCATAATTAGTCTGGATCTTTTTTTTCCTTTTTTTTTTCTGTAAAAGTATCGAGAGGCGCTGACGTTTGAGTGAGTCTCATGACAAATGTACAGTAAATTCCAAGAAATATTACCTCTGTTACAAAGAATACAGTACTATCGACAGCAAAAGTCTTTTGGAAAGTGAAATGTCGGATAGTTATGTTTTTTCAAAATCCTGCGGGCTCGAGTGAGTCAACCCTAGTATTTGTTCAGCACAATATAGGATTTATTAAATATCATAATTCCAGGACAAACATTTACATGCCTGCATGCTTTCTCACCAAAATGGCAGCTATAGGAAAGAATGATGGCTCAGAAATAGAACAAAACAAAACTGTAGGTTTATATAAATGGTGGTATTGTTTGCCTAATAGCTCTACTGCATACACAATACCTCTTAACGTTATATACACATACCTCATCAGTCCGCTGGGGCTCGATAGAGTGAGTTGTTCCTATCATTATCATCCGATCATGTATATACAACAATGGTAAAAAGGAAACTTGATTGTATTGTCATCTAATTTAGAAAACATTGAAATCAAAACATCAGTCTTCTCTTTTGATGAACACGTGGACAGATTCACACTTCTTCTTCTTTTTTTTTTTTTCTCGCCCTCTCCGCGAGGTTCATCTCCACGCGTTGGGCGTCTCAAAATTCAATTTGAAATACAAAAAACAAACCTTCAGTCGAATTTTCGTTTTCGAAGCTTTCCCGCTGGCTGAGATACAGTATAAAAATCTTCAGTGCTGTGAATTTACGAGTTATTACCAACAGTGTACCATGGGTACATTTTTTACTGTGCTCAATATATATGTTATCCTTCACGTTAGGCCAACCCGTCAAAACCTGCTTTATCAAACTATTTTGCGCCGGCCTCTGGTGGTGGAAAAAAAAGACTTATTCTACATTCAGACACAACCTCCTCCAGCATTCGGGTGAACACAGCATTTCCATTGAACTCCTACAAGCAGCTTGACTTCTTTCCACTATTAAATCAGCCTGGATAAGGGCCGTCGAGAATCTTCATGGGTTTTTCTTTTCTTTCTCTCTCTCTCTCTTTTTTTTTTCATGAAATCTTTTTTTTTGTTTCCTCCAGCTCCTCGCGGCCTTATCAGTACATCACGGTGGTTTTCAGGAACAGCCTTCCATCTGCAACAGAGGACACACAGGAGCCAGGGATTAGCCGACAGCGAAACATCCTGCTGACGAAAACGCACCATTCAGGATGTGATTGTTGATGAAACGTAACTTTGAAATGTTGCCCTCCAGTCTTTCTATTTCAGCAGCGTTACCGCGGCTTCATAAACCAATTTAGGGATGAGATAAAGTTAGAGGCCGTGACAAATACGATTAAATATCACGTACGCCCATTTTCTTACTTACAAGATACACAGATTAGAAAAGGAAAAAAAAAGTGTGCGTTATTTAATATTGTAATTCAAAGTTGCTTCGCCGTTGTACTTAAGATCACATTCAGTGCATTAGGCAGGACATACACATATAATAACAGGGTCACATGCATATTTCATGACCCACAAAACACACAGTGTAAAAGCAGCCATGATAGGTATCCGCTCCGTGTGCTGCCCGTGTTTGAGACATCTCTACTGATACGCTTGTTCGAACATATTACCGCGCTGACGATGTAAAGCGCTCTCTAAGTGACATTTCCTGCATGGAAATAGTGTTTATTGAAAACAGCAGACATTCCTCCGCCGCGTTATCTCCAGACACCTCCAACCTAACGAGCTTTGTCCATTTGCAGCGAAACGCTCTTGTCTGAGTGTTCGCCCGAGCGAGCAGCGCTGCTCCGACGCTGAGCTGGTAAAAGCATCTGTTAGGCACAGCTCAGGAGCATGTGTGACGTTTATTACCTTCGCGTTTCCTCTGCCGGAGAACGCTACAGTTAAAGCCTCCGAGGAAGCGCACCTCTCTGTGGCAGCGCGCCTAAATAATTCAACGCTAAAGAGAAACACACAGACGCACAAAGACATTGAGCAGGCGAGGAAAGTTGTCGGACATGACACGCGCCGCGCAGGACATCGAGGAGGAGACGCCGGAGTCCTGTTCTGCAGAGATGTTGGAGAACACACCTGGTTTTCACTCCGAGGCCGTTACACACAGGAGCAACAGGATTCCCATTCTATCAACTTTCTTTTTTGTTGATGATCTTTTGCTTTATCACTATCTCATCAATTAGTCCTTCTCTACTCCTTAGCCGGTGCTTAATGCTTTGTGCACAGAGAGTGGAGACAACAAAGGCTTGGTCATGTTATGTGTGTGTGAGGAGGGGTGGGGGGGTGGGGTGGAGGGGGCTGCACAAACACACAGGCTAATTACCCAGCACTGCCGTGGGTCTCGGAGGCATTGCACTCTGGCTGCCTCTATTCAAGCAGCAACCACTGAGTTCTGTGTAAAAGTCATTACGGCGTGAACGCACGGTGCTCTAGCGCAGAGCCGGGATACACAACCTGACAAACACACACGCGCACACACACACACACACACACACAAGCGTGCGCGCCTCTCTGGGCACGAGCAGAAGAAACATCACACGCTCACCTCACACCCTGTCTGCCTGCCCATCCTCACAGCTATAGGGGGTGTTAATGAAAACAAAGACTGTCTGATTATTTGAGGGGCTGATGACAGCTAATGCGTTGTCGAGAGGACGCTGGATATTTGCGGCGTTTCACTCCTGATAGATGAAATCATCGCGAAGGACGGGGGATAAGAGACGAGGGTCTGACGAGCGACTCCTCGATCCATTTTCACATTTGCGCAAACGTCGACACGTCTGCACACAAATAGCAAAACCGGTGACGTCTTGATCTGCGCCGTTTTACGAAAGAGCGTCTCATTGTCATCAAACTTTAGCATTTTTATATAAAAATCGAGATGAAAAGTTCATTAAAGAGAATAAATATTTCATTAGGTGCTAAATAAAACAAAGGGAATTTTTTGGCTTCTCTCAGCATAAAATTCCTTTGAAAGATTAATTAATACATGGAAATTATGCAAATTATGCCCATGCAAATATTTTATGAAGACAATTAAGGGATCCATTAATTACAGCCTTTTTTGCTTCAGTGACATTCATTCATTTAATTTTAATTTCACTTTAACTGTTTTGATGTTTAATCTTGCAACAAAGAACTTTATCTCTGTGCACAGGGTCGTGTAAACTTGCCGAACACATCGAGTGGGAAGCGGCAGGGAACCGGCGGAGATACCGGGGGAAGATATTGGCGTGTGCACCGTTGCCAGGCAGTACTGGCGAGGTACAGTCCCAGTAGCTCGCCTGCCTGTGAAAAGAGCCACGTTCCCACTTGGACCCGATTCAAAACACTGCAAAAGCAATTAATAAACACAGACTGTGTTAATATCGCAGAATTAGAGAAGTGTGACAAAAGACAAATAGAAATAATTAGTTCTCTAAAATTATGCCCTCATTATTATTTCCCCCCCCCCCCCCACACTCTCTCTCTCGCCGTTCGCCTCCCTGAGTCTGGAGTTGAGAATATACCCACACATTTCTCTCGGCTTTCATGCGAGTGATAGGCTTGTTTTTTTTTTTTCCCCCTCCTGCTCGTGCAATTCATCAACATCATTTTTTGCCATTCGAGGTTAATTATACAGCGAGGCTTGCAGAGTAGAGCAGAGGAGACATGGGTGGCAGACAAATGCGTCTGTAATTGAAGAAAAAACACAAAGTGCAGCGTGTTGTTCAGTTTCCTCCTTCATTCTGCTATTCCATGCAGTGATCCCAGGGACTGAGAGAGCCCCGAATAAATGATCTGCCCCGGGGCTCACTGGTGCAAGCAGGGATCAAATATAAAAAGAGAAACACCAATTCTGCTCCATTCCTACTCAAACTTTACATTCAAACGGGACAACGGCTGCAGTGTTTCCGGAGTGTAAAGCGTTAACACATTCAACTTGATACAATTAGAGTACAAAGAGCCGGCTCTTCATCATCTAAGTGTAAAACGCTCTGGTTAAATATACTAATTTGGTATGAAATAAGGGGCTATAATTACGCTGGATCTAGAAGTTATCTTTGTATTTAAATTATGACATATGGATTTCCTTTTTTTGGACATCAAACTCCTCTCAGATCCCCGCAGTGACTGAATGACATTTAATTAGGGAGGAGCCATCATTTCACTAAGTAGGTTTTTCTTTCTTTTTTACAAAAAAAAAAAACCCAGTTCAAGTAGACTAATCAAACATTAAAGAATTCAAGGGACCCAACTTATTCTTGCATAAAAGGACGAATATTTTTTTTCTCTCCCACTTTTTATGCAGCAATTTACACGGAGCATTCTCCGCCAAGATAAATCGGGACCTCTCTCGCCGATAAGAGACGGTGGTGAGCGGACGCGGCCGAGGCGTATTAAAGGAAGACGTTGGAGCAATAATGAGGATATTCAACCTCTGCGAGGTGTCGTGTATCTGGGTAAACACAGATAGCAGACAGTCTACCGAGGTTATCACTACAGCGCCCTTCCCCAAACACATACTGCACCCCCAAGGCTAACAAACAAACAAACCATTAAAAATGTACAAGGCTTATTCATAAAATGGATTGATTTGCCCCGTTTATTACTATCAAAGGGGGGATTCCACTGCTTTTTGTGGTTTTATGACTCATTAATGCTTCCCGGGCTGTAAACAAACCACTTCTTTCATTCTTTCTTTGTCTCCAGCCTTCTTCCTCTAGTTGTTTCACTGTTTTACTCACTGTAAATTGTGCATCGCTTTTCCTTTTTTTGTGTATAAAAGTATATCTGTTTCCTGAAGGAATCTCCGCCTCTGAGAAGTCAAGTAAAAGAATAATATTATTTCTACAGAAAACCAATGATCTTGACCCAGTGCCGTGGCCCAGATGGTGAGCTGTATGCCCGAACAGCAGGCACAGAAACTGAAGCAGTGTGTGTCTATGTGTCCATGTGAGTGTGTGTCTGAGTGTGTGAGAGAGAGAGGGGGGGGGGGGGGGGGGGATGAGAAGAGAGAGAGAGCGAGCGAGCGAGAGCGAGAGCCAGAGAAAGAGAGAGAGAGAGATTTATTGTCTCATCTGAGCCCCTGTACCTTGTATTGTCCTTTCAGCATCTGTTCTTCCACTGCTGCGGTCACTCTCCATCTCAGGGGTCAGAGAGTCTGAGAGAAGAGAGGGATCACCGCCGTTAAACATCCCTGACATCCACCTATCACAACGCATCGTTCATTCAAAACAAGACGCTCCGAGCTACGTCTCCTTCCCACGTGTGCGTTGGATGGAGAGCGCCATTATTACCAGTGGTGATAAAAACGACCCTCGTATCTGTACAGACTTCGGGATAATGATCTCTTAAAACTAGTGAACCTTGCATTCTGTTGTTTGATTAAATAAAAGTACAGATGTGTTGGTGGTTAAATGAGTCGATAGGAAAACTGTTTGGATATTGTCATATTGGGATTTTGTAACTGGCCTGATTACTCCACTCTGTGCTGTCTAATGTTGATGAACTACAGTGAAATAAGTAAATAATACATGTAGAACAATATTACATGCACACCTAACTAATATGTTGAAAATAAAACACAATATGACGGCAGGACATTTAGTTTGAAAAAAACGTGTTATTTGAAGGTTTCCCAGTAACAGTAAAGATCTCATCTTGTTTTCTATGTAAATCCTGAACTATGCAACAATCCCGTGCTGTTAGATTCAAATCATGAATTGAATTACTCTCTACCTCTAACTGTTAAATGAAAGCTTGTAAATATGTATGTTATGACGACACTCTGCACCCGACATAGCAATATCTTACTAAGTAGATGGTAATATGTGCAGATTACAGCTTGAATCAAGAATCAGCTAATCGATTATAAGTAAAATGACTTAGGTAGCAGCTTTACTGAACATGAATTAATTGTTTCCACGTCAATCAACTTCTGGTTTGTGCTTTTAAAATGTAAAGGTTTCTTTTTTTAACTTTTTTTATAAGTAATTTGCAACTAAATATCTTCAGATTTTTTCAGTGTGACAAAACAAGATGTCACGTTCTTTTCACAGATTGAAGACACAGACTAACTGATAAGTGAATTAATCGAGAACATATTCAGCAGATAAATTGATTATAAATCATCATTATTAGTTTTAGCCTTTGAACACAGGCTGAGCATTTTAGATATGCATGAATCAACATTAATCTAATTACCTCTGACATAAATATGAAGTAAATAAGATATGGTTAAAGATGTGAGCTAATTTATTAACACCATTCATAAAATGATTCTGTTTTTGAGGATAAAGTCCTCTGAGGAATCCGAAATGTTCCTTCAGGTAACGTTGATCTCCTGAACAATCATACTAGCTGAACCCATTTTGCTCTTTGTCCTCATCTGTCACACTGAAAACCCACAAGACGTTTTAGATGGGGAAGAAATAGCAAGTGTCTCACTGTGGAGCGTCTGACCGTTGAGTGAACGCATGCTGTCAGAGGGCGACGGCTGCTTCAGGGTCTGCTCGGCCACCTCTCTCCTCTTGGACTCGTACTCCAGAGCTTCATGGAGTTTCCTCTTGGCCTTCTTCTCCTTCTTGAGACGCTTCTGGATGATCGCTGACATGAGAAAAGACCACAGTTGTGATAACTGAAGTCTGGGGCAGATTCGAGGACACTTCTTTTGACTGAAATCTGATTATTTCAGATATAATCACCTCATTAAAAAAATAAGAAAATCTCATACTGATATATAAAAAATGCTTAATATTTTATCATATATAAAGATCTTCCCCTTAACGGAGAATCAGAGCAAATACTGGCTGCGGCTTCGCAAACCGCTGGAGGGAATTAAAGCAAATTGAAAAATTTATTGGGATATTTTTCATGAATTTTTCTCATTAAACATAAACGGCACAGTTAGCGTATGAATCTGATGCATTTAACATGAGAGCCGGAGTGAGTTTCTCTAAGTGTGATGTGTATTTCCAATTATGTTAACTGACTATTAGAAAGCTAACCCGGCGCTAAGCAGATTATGTGCAACCGAAGAAATAGACGACGACTCGTGTCAAAGTTTCAATAAAGTCAACATTAAACAAGCAGGGCCGTGTGCGTGCACTCAACAACTATCACGTCTGCATGTGCAAAGGCCTATGAAGTCTGCGAAAAATACACACGAGTTAACGCCTGCCCACACACACACACACACACACACACACGAGTTGGATTCAGCGCCAGGCGGTACCTCTGTTCTTCTGCTCCATGGCGAGCTGCTTCTCCAGAGTCTCCCTGAGC
This sequence comes from Platichthys flesus, assembly GCF_949316205.1. NCBI lineage: Eukaryota > Metazoa > Chordata > Actinopteri > Pleuronectiformes > Pleuronectidae > Platichthys > Platichthys flesus. The sequence continues at coordinate 17,368,999 of NC_084957.1, read as the reverse complement.
TCCCGCTCTCTGAACAGCTCCATCTTCAGCTCCGTCTTCTCCAGCTGCACCTGCTTCTCCTGAGCCCGTGCGTTGTCAATTGCCACTTTGAGCAAGCCCTGTGCACACACATGAACACACACACAGATACACACACACACATGAATATATACACACACACCCAAAGTGATGCAGAGGAGATGGGAGTGCAGGGTAAGAGAGGGTGATGTGGGCTATTTAAGGGCATGAACGATGAAGTGACAGCAAACCACAGTGAGGGAGAATCACAGTCGTGGAGCAGGACAGGAGGCAGAGCTGACCGCTGCTACATGGTTCCTGTCATCTTCCTTTATTACCGGTTTTACCAGTGAACATGTCTTTTAGCTCACACAGTTTTTTTGTGATAATAACTTCTTAAATAATGAGAAATTAATGCATTGATGTAGGAGTGCTGGAAATGTTTGGAGCCTTGTGGTCAACGCTTTGCTTTGTTACCTCCGCCAAGGAGGTTACTTTTCTGTGTTAGTTGGTTTGTATGTTTGTTTGTGCACAAGAAGACACAAAAAAGACTCAATAGATTTTGATGACACTTGGTGGAAGGATGTGGTTTTGGCCACATAAGAGCCCATTCGAATTTAGCTCAGATCTGGATCGCAGGTGAATTTATTTCCACTTTTTTAAACATTTTGACATTTGCCTTGATTTCTCAGAGAATATTCCATGGATCTTGATGAAGGGAATCATCCGTAGGGAGTGTGTGAAGTTGATGCATGATTGATTGAATTTAAGGGGACCGTTGGGCCTTGGCAGAGGTGTGTGTTCTACTGAGCGCCATTTCTGTTTTTTGGTTGGTTTGTCTGCTGGATTACACAAAATGGATTTCAACAGAGGTGAACGATAGGGGATGGGCCAAGAAAGAACCCCTTTGAATGTTGGCACAGATCTGGACAAAGCAGATGTATCTCCTTCTTCAACATTGCAAGTTAGAGCACTTTGATCTGTAATTTATTGATCTAAGTGATTAAAACTCTAAACAAAATTAGGGGATTGATATCTTCGACTTTTTGGAATGTGGTGCAGATCCAAGTAAAAAACTGGTTCTAATGGGTTTTTATGCTTTTCACTAAGGGGACTGTTGAGGTATGTGTTCTGCTCAGAGCAATTCTTCTAGGGAAGTAAAAGGAAACACAGTTAGGCACCTTCAAATTAAAACGGGAAATAGATGAAATAGCGCTCAGACAAAGCTCCAGTCTGTTAGGTCCAGTGTAAAAGGTTTATATGGGCTAAGTCAGCTTCTTCACCCTCCATTTTAGCTCCTTATATGTCTTACTGAGCTCCTTCACTGCTGACAACTGTAACTGGATGAGTATAACAACACAGTAACTGTCTCTGTGGCATTTTTCATGCTCCTCACAGAGGCAGGAATGAATAATATGAATGACAAGTATCTCATCATGTATCAATTACATCACTGCCATACCAAATACCCTCCTGACAGTCCTAAACAAGCTCCCACTGTCCTGAAGGATGTGTGAGCTTTACAGTACCACGGCCGTTTTCATCGCAATTATTCCCCATCCACACGCAATCACATCAAATGCGCCGGGCTATATCTTACTAATTGTTGATTCTTTTGACCCCAATTTATTCTAAGTTGCTTTATCTTAATTTTCTGCTTGGTTTCATTTTGTTGATTTCTATATAAATATTCAAGGCAAAGATCATTATCAGAAATGACTCGGTGGAGGGGTGGGAGCTCGTGACTGGTTTACTTGTGACTTTCTAATTACCACACGGAGCCAAAGGAAAAGCAGGACCCCGATGCCAGCGGTCCAAGTGCAATGAGAAGGGCAGCAGTGTACACACATCATTACACTCAGACAGAAGGCAAATACATTCATCTTTCTGACAGAGGGCGTTTGTGATGGAGCCTTTAAGTGGCAATCTTGATATATTTCTCTTGAATAAATGTCTGTTAAGTCGCTATCATGTCGCTGAAAGAGGTAACACAGTGGTGATTCAGCCTATGGCTTGCTGATGAAAATACTGCAACAGTTATATATTTGCAGGGGAGTAATGGAACAAGAAGGAGCAGCCACAGTGAGACGTTAGAGGACGAGCTGCAGGCGACAGGCTGCACACCTCCAGCATCTCAGCGAGGAAAGCGCCTCCTTTAACTGTGTCCTGCTGTTTGCAGAGAATCACATCACAGTTGCTCAGAATGATGGAAAAAGCCAATTATTGCTCGACCTCTTTATCAAAATGACATTAATTTGTTTTACTGTCCTCAGAATGATGTGAGCTGTAGTAGTGATCTGCATGCGCTGTCACCACAAGTGAATCCAGAAATCACCAAATCACCAAAGACTGAAATATTTGAGATTTTCATTTAATGACAGTCTGTGTAGACGGGTATTATTGGGGTATGTATGAATATAAATTTGTGAATTTATCCTCACACGCTTGTTTAGTATCTTAATTGTTTTTACAATGCAATTTCTTCTGAAGTTAAAAAGCTCTTATTAGACCATCATAACAATGACTTTAACCTACACAATTAAAGTGTAAAAAAGGAGACAAACTATGGTGGTGGTCATTGCATATACAGAACCGTGGTAACTTCTTTATTTTTAATTGGTTCCTTATTAACTGAATTCAAAATAATCTATGGACTACAAAATGACACATATGGGTGTAATTCTGGCTCTGGCACATCTATGATGACGGTGTGGTTAAGGTTTGGCAACTACAACGACTTTAAAGTTTGACCAAAAAGTTAATCTAGCTTTTTCTGGAGCTTTCAATCACAATCAAAAGAAATTAAGGAGACAAATGGGTCAAACGTAGACCTTACATTGAAATGTCTATTTCCGAGGTCAAAAATGTATCACATCTTACAATGTATGTGAAATTGTCCAGACCTCCTTGAGGTGGATGGAACTCTGAATACATGAGGTTGAAGGGGAATCTGTTCAACTGTCTGCTCCACCAGAAGTTGATGCAGTGAATTTCGAAGGAGGGTGTGTCTTTATGTGTGAACTCGGCGACTCATTCACTTGACAATACCTGTATGTTTGTGAGTAGGGTCTCTATTGATGACAACCCATCTGGGAAGAGGAATGGTGAGGGGAAGCCAGGAGGTAGAGCCTGTCCGGCCAACGACAACCTCTCGTAGCTGTCTCTTGCTGTGGGGGTGCACAACAGGTTGTCCTCTGCAGAGAAAAGAGGAAGCATTGACAATTATTCAAAACAATTGGTATTTATGCAAATATAAATGAGCAAAGCAGAATATGTGAGCAGTATTCTGTCGTGCTGACACATATTGACCCACCAACTGGGTCTGTATTGATCTCCAGCAGCCGATCCCTGCCCTCTCTTTTATTTTTAACCATGGTGCACAAGCAGGCTCTAAATGTGGGGTTAAACAATATCAACCAGGAGATAAATCCAGCTTCATTTAAGAGATGTCATGTGGACTCCAAAATCAGAAGCAGGCCTGCAGTTTCGACCCCCAGAGGCTCGGGCTTCCTTTGTGTACGCACGCACGAGTGCCTGTCAAACCTTAGATGACATCATACTCCATTCATCACCGGCAGAGGGGTAGGGCCCTGCCATCTGCTGTCCAGCCTCCTCTCCAGGCCTCAGAGGAGGGAAGAGGAGCAGGAGAGGGAGGGAGGGAAAGCAGGAGGCGAGCCCGGCAGACGCAGATCCAGCCTGGTCAAACTAAAACAGTGTGTCAGACACTGGCGTTTGTTGTCCCATCAGATCCGACACATGTTTTTGTCCAGTGAGCGTTTATCAAGCCAACAATTTGGTAAGTGCTACCATCTTGCGCCGAGACAGTTTATTAAACACATCCAGTGTAAAAAGGTCTCGGTAGGAAGTCTGCACCATCAGCTGCTTAATTGTTAATTTAATGAAAGTAGGGGAAAGTTTTATTTGTAATGTGGAACCCTGGCTGTGTTGTGCACAGCCCCTCTCTGCTCTCATCCACTATTCATTTCTGTTTATGTGGCAGGCAGAGTCTTGTACATACAGCGAGTGGAGCTGAGCAGCCCTGCCTCTCCCTCCCATCAATATTCACCGACGCCAGCCAAGTGCTGGGAACAGCTGGTCTTACATTAATTAGTTTAAAGTATTTATTTCACCCATCCTCGGAGCAGATTGAGCAAAAACATTGGAGATTATTTCAAGCATCTGCAAATGCCCTGGAAACATCTCTGCGCCAAAAGTCGAGTGTTAGGATTCACAGTTTAGTTTTGTAATTTGGAGAATGTTTTTTTTCCCTCTCTCTCTCTCTGCGAGGGGAAGACGGTGAAATATGCACCGCTGGTCCGTGGAGAGCGTAAACAACCTTTCTCCTCTTTCAGATGGAGTTCACTCCTGTTGATTAATTAGAATGGATGGTTGCCTAATGGATTAAAATTTGTTTATAATTTGACTTCATAAAAATAATGAATTGCCTACTTTTAAGAAGCCACTCCGGTGGTAATTTGTTTTGTTTGGTGCAGTCCTGTCGGCGTTCTGAGGTGGGCGTCTGGGTGGAGACGTGAAACGCACTCTCCTCACACAGTGGCAAAGCATGAAAGTCCCATTTTATCTCAATAACATAACTAATCAAAGATCAAAAGCATTACAGTTGGCTCCAGCTCAGGTTGATATAGACGTATTGCGTGCATTATATGCATGCATCACCCACCTCCAATAAAATCACCATAACAACTAGAGACGTTAGTAGACCTCGGGGAAAGGTCTGCTGTTGTAGCTTTGTAATTGATTTGTACTGTAGGCACTTTGTCCCTTATTTAGTGTTGGCATTAATCATAAATCATTGCTTTAACAAACTCCGGCTTCCCACTCAGCAGGCCTCCCCTGCAACACAATGTTGGATCACACAGAATATTTGATGGCTTTGTTGCAGGGGAAACAACCTGTCATGCTCGGGGAAAAGCAAACAGCGTGTTTTGTTCGACAGACTCCAACTACCGTACAGCACCACTTGTCAGATAACATTTCCACCAGGAGCCGTGCATAAAAAGTGGCACTTTCATGGGGGGGGGAAAAAAGAAAAAAGCAATGGGAAGCTAATAAGTGACTAATTCAATCAATATAATCAAAGCTGGCTTAATGAAACTCAAACGCAAATTGTAGCAAACACGACGCAGATCTGTGGTTTCTGTGCTTCTAATGTTATCCCCCTCCTGCTATTTCTCCCGGTGCCTGGCTGCAAATCCTGGCATGTGTTTGCATGTTTATTTCTCACCATCGCTCCAGAATCATTGACTTCAACTTAATTACAGCGACAGGCGTTGGAGTGATGGGGGCCAGTGGAATGGAGTGCTCTGTTTCCAGGTGATATTTCTCCACTAGCAGGGCTGCCAGCAGCAGCTGTGACAGCCTCTTGTGCTTACCGTACGGTAAAGGTACAGTTAAGGCCCTGACTATGAAATACTGCGTGGAAAAACACTCGCAGGTCACCCCTGTCACAAATAACATTTCATGCACAACTGTTTCGGCGGATAATAGGAGCCACAAATAAAAATGGGACGCTGTAAATACAATGCATTCTGAATGAAATGCCATAATTTAAAACAAAGTCCCCCTCCTCCCGCCGTCCTCCTCCTCCACCCTGCTCTCAATAGCTGCAGAGGGAGTCCTTGACAGTGTGCTAGCGATGATGAATCACCTATCCAGTTAATTTTCTCACTCCTCATGTGTTGTGCTGCTAAAACAGGGGCCCAGGAATTGACTTGACAAACTATGAATGTAAAAAATATCACTTGGAGGGATCTGGGCTTATCTCCAATTTACATGTTATTAGATTTGTGTTGCGAGCGGCACTTGGACCTAGCAAAGCTGAGGCAAAAAAGATGGGGCACATGATAAGCAGAGATAAAACATGTCTAAAACCCACTTGAAAGCCTTTGAAATATTTGATGGAAAGTCGCGGGGAGTGGAGAGAGAGGAGCGGAGGAAACTGGCCTGATTTAAAATGTGACAGACACACATTGCAATCTGCGGTAAATCTAGAAGAAACCTTGGGAAATTTAGCTGCGATCTCTGGATAAATAGCTGTAATTGACCTTGGGAGTTGAAAATGTGCCATATGTTTCTGGTTCCTGTGTTTGAAACTGGGTCCCTCAGGACGTTTCAGCAGAGTCCTCACACGAAGGCGGCGTGAGCGGGAGGAGAGGAAGATACAGGAAGACACACACCAAAAAGGAGAGAGGGAGAAGGGGACGAGGTGGATGCCGGGACGGAGAGATAGATGGCTGAAGACAGAAGATGGATGGATAGATAGGTGAGGCAGAGTCTGAGGAAAGAGGAGGCCGGGGGAAAAAATGGGTGTGTGGAGAATGAAGGGGCGACAGGGAGGAAGAGAGATAGGAGAGGGGGAAAGAGAGAGGGAGGGAGTGCAGAGGTACATTTGGCCAGCCAGTCAGTGTGATATATTGACAGGTGAAGCCTTTGTCCTTGCAAACCTGTGTTCCTCCCAGCAGGAGCACTGAATGCTAAACCCGGCGGTTGTCAGCGCCGCCAACACAAAGCAATGCACTGCTTCTCGCTGCACAATTACATTTGATTTGACCTGCCAGGGCTGCGGAGAAACCAGCCTCCTTCAAATGGAGTAGTTATGACCTCTCGGACGGCCATTAGCAGCCGACGCAGCATTATTCCACCTGCACTTAAAAGCACCGGATTTGGAAAAAAATCTTGTCAAGGGAAATATCTGTCTTCTGGTACAAACGCAGCGATGCAGAGCTGGGCAAAAAAAAAAAAAAAAAAAAAAAGTAGTTGCATGCAATTTGAGTACTTTAAAAAAACATGAGGCAGTCTGGCTTATCTTGCAAATGATGTCTGCACTCTGAGGGGTGTTTGAGGCGAATACATTCTGCTTTAACCGTCTGATACTTTTAAACAGGATGTCAGGGGCTTATTTTAATAAATGGATATATTGTATATTTCTTGTTTTTAAATTAAAATCACTGCCCCGTTGTGACAGCGGCTGTCCATGTGATAAGAAAATTATTCACGATACCTGGACGAGAAAATTGTACACGATAGTATATAATCAAACTACTGGAGGGTAAGATTGACTTGCAGGCACACTTTCCCTCAAAGTACGGAAAAACCGAGTGGAAACACCGAGGGGAACGTGTGTGATGATCCATACAAGGCGAATTCCTTTGGAGTGACTATCGCTTGCATATGTTGTGTGTATGTGTGGGTAATGTTCTGTACACACGCTGCAGACAGAGGAAACACACAAGCAAGCAGATGTATGCAAACAAAGGAAACCTTCGAACACACGCACGCCCATTACACACACATGGATGGCGCACGCACTAATGTGCCCTCATCACATTTAAGCTAATTTCCTTTTCATCACGGAGAGAGGAAAATGAGTGTTTGCCCCATCCCTGCTGGGGGACAAAGTCAAGAGCCCCGGTCGGTTTGGGCTAGATTAACAGGTAACATTTGGCTCCCACTCTCTTATCACAGCATGAAAATCAAACCGCATGTTTTCCTCTATCGCTCTCTTCTCTCTCCCCTCACTAATGTTCCCTTCACTTAGAGATGAAATCGCTTGATGCACAAACCCATTTGGAGAGAGGAGAGAAGGTGAGCGGGATAATCAGGCTGGCCACTGGGCCGTGTTTCCTAAATGCTCTCCAAAACATTACTGTGCACAGGCATAAAATTAGCGGCGGGACCTTAAAATGTTGACATTTAGCATGACTTTTTGGAGAGTGACACCCTCATATTTTCTTGTAGGATATCATTAAATTTCAACTGCCCTATGGCTGTGCCTTTCCATTAATAACCAATTCAGGGTGTCACTTCTCCCACTCTCGCGCACACTCCCTCTCTCGCCACCTTTTTAAAGTAATGAGTCCATTGCTTTGCCTTAATAAATTGAATCGTATTCTCAAGGCCGTATGAAGACAGAGCCACAGATGGACAGGCTGTGTGGAAGGGAATAACCATAAATCCTTTACTGTCAGAACGGCGGTCTGAGGTGACAAAAGCCAATCACAATGCTCAATTGGGATCTGGCTGAGTTAAGAGAAGACACAGTGAAAAGGCTGATTCTCTCTGTTGAGAGAATAAAAGCCTGCTAATGATTAAAGTGAAGAATCTAATCATGCTTCTAGATTAAAATACCGACACCTGCTTGCCCATTGTATTCTCCTTTCTACATTATATATATAACACCACCAACAGTCAAGAAAATGATCGAGTACAAATGGCTCCTTCTTGTGCACAGATTATGATATTATGGTTCAAACGGTTGAAAATGGATGACATTTTTTAAATGGACAAAGAGAAAAAATGCGAGTGAGAGAGAGAGCGAGAGAAATGGAAACAGAGAGAGCAGGAGGCTTGGGACCAGAATCCATGTTGACTTCCATTCAGGAGGAAGATATCTTGTCTTTTTATGCGGCCCATGTCATATTTATTGCATAAAGGTCAGAGTGTTCATTTGTTCAAAGTCAGCGTTTTCCCTCTCTCCTCTCCTCCATGTAATAAATGCAGGGGCTATGTCATTATCGGACCTCTGAGGATTACAGGCTTGGCTGACTGTGATGACTGCATAAAAGCACACAGGACTTTTTGTTTCTGCCAGCGCACCTTCAAATGAGCTCTTAAAGTGAACAGCGGCGGAGACAAAATGGCATTTTGTAGAGAGCCGATCGCAGTCGGGGCACTCCAAACAGAGCGGCACGCGGCGGGCGGAAGGTGAGAGATCACGGCGCTAAATCCGCGACCTTAGTTTTTTTCCAGCTTAACGAGGAGGGTAAGGTTCAGGATGGAGGGTAAAAAACCGAGGGAGTGACAGCCGGGGAGACTTCAATAGATCTCTCTAATTCATCTATTGACGACGAGCCCAACTCGGGGAAGGACATTCAAGCGAGTCACTTTGAAGGTGTTTGGATTGTCTTTGCATATTGACTCGTCTACCAGGTCCATCTATTGACAGACGAATCCCAGAGATTAAATTGGACTCAACTATTGATGGGCTGTTTTGCCTGAATCATTCCCATTTCAGAGGGGGATCATTTGTACTGTATACCCCGCTAATCTCTCTGACCCACTAATCATCCCGCCATTTATTTCTCACTCTTTGTTTAGTTCTCCTTTGTTTAGCATTTATTAATTCATTAGAGCAACTTCTCATGCAGCTTAACTTAGACAGTGACTGGGGAGCCCTGTTTCCGCCCGATAGCAGCGTGCATTCCCGCAAAACGTGGCGCCGAATGTGCGCCCGACATCACAATGCACACGCCAATTACATATTGATAATTAAGCATTGGAACAAACAAACAGAGAGGAAATCCCCTCGTAATCACCAGGTTTTAATGGAACAAGCATTAGCTCGGTGTGGTTGTGGCCAGATAGCCCTGCTGTTAGATCATAGCTTCCCCGGCGTTTTGCGAGGGGAGGGACGGGGACGTGCATCGGTGTCATTGCCTGGCATCGCAATCCTACGGGGGGAGACGCCGTGCCGTTCTGCTGACTGCTGAACGGGCGGCGTCGCAGCCTGGCGCTAATCCAGACTGGATATACTGAGCTGCTTTTAAACGGAGATGAAAGAACAAAAGAGGAAACGGGAAATGTAAACTTTAAAAGGCCTGGCTTAGGAGCACTCACTGCGTGGCCGCCTGGTGTAGACGCTCCAAAATGGATGCAAATCCATTAGCGGACCCGGTTTCACAGTTATAAAAATACTTAAGGGGTTTAAATAGGAGCAACGTGTTAAACGTGTGGAAATCTGTTTTGATAACATTATTCATAACGCAGCCTTTGCGCTGTGTGAATTAATAACACTTCATTTACAGACGGAAGAAAGCTGGCATGGTATTTCCAGTTAAAGAGATTAATTTTTAAACACCTAATTGACAAGCTGGGGTTAGGCAGGATAAGCAACAGACTATACGGCTGCAGCTGCAAAGTCAAGGTGACTGGAAGACTCAGAGAAAGGCTTTCAGAACGCAGAATAGAGCGAGCGGAGAGGGAGGGAGTGAAGAGAATTAGTCCTCAAGCACTTTTCCCCCCCGCCCCTATTCTTCCTCTCTTTATTAGGAATGATTTACTTTCGCAGTGAAAGGATATAAAAGCTCAAGTATAGCGGCGTAATTATCGCAGAGTGAAAATTTAAAGGTTTGACTCACAATGTCCTCAAGTCAGCGAGCAGACTGCCAGATGATAAGAGTGACTGTGTTCGACACTCGGCATCCAATTGGTTGTGTTTTATGGGCTTTGCCAAGGAAGAGCACACAAACAGCACTCGGCTCCGCAAGTCTGTAAACATGATGGACTGTGGCAAACTACCAGGGCTGGTGTTTACCTTGGCAGAGCCTGGCCCTGGCATGTCGGTAGCATCACTTAATTACTGTTTACATGTAAATATTAAATTATACAAACAACCCCACAGAATGTCTCCAAAAAAACAAAAAAAAAAAAAAACGAGTACAGAATTACACACAGCCAGGGTCAACCTTATCTGTCCGCAACAGTTGCCACTGCGAAGATGTGAATTGTTTTGAATCGCAAATTTCCCGCATTGTACATAATCTTCATAATTGTTAAATGCTGTTGTCCAAGGGCGTTTGGGTAAATATGCTCCGGGAATCTGCATAATAGCAGATGCTCAGATATGTAAAGCGCACCTTGTGTTCTCAGGGAGAGGGGGAGCGAGAAGGAGAGAGAAAAAAAAAAAGAAGAAAGAAGGTTATTGTTCCAAACAGTTTTATCAGGAGTGCGGGGCTGTGATCATTAAGACCACCGTCGTGAGGACCAATAGATGACTGCTTTGATTACAGACCTGTTTCCTCAGCGGCCACAGCACTAGATACAGCAGAGCACCGGTGCCTACTGTGCATCTCTGGTATGGCTGAGTAAAGCACTTGTTCATTCGCACTGAAGGGTAACATGAAACAGGCCTCAGCTCTTCTGATGGACAGGGAGATTTCACCTTCGCCAGTGAATGATAATGCATTATTAAATTTGCCTCTCTGCTCACTAGATACACTTAGCTGACCACAGCATATTTATCTCCCCATCCGAGGCTCACGTCTTGGCAGGAGAAAGCATTCTGTCACTTTTGAGGCATTTCAAAGATTAAAAAGAACCTCTCTCTTTTCAACGTCCCTAAAAGCATCCCCCCCCCTTTGCCTCAGTGAAATGTGATTAGCAGGAGATGGTGTCACGCAATGGAACATTCATGAGGGGGAGAACAAATATCCAAATGAACTCCCGTGTCCTCGAGGAATAGCCCCTCTCTGCACCATCAGCAATCTCGCTCACATGGGCCTGGTGGGGGGGGGGGGGGGGGAGGGGGGAGAGAATTTGATTGATCCTCTATTGAATTATTTTTTTGCACTCTTTCATTTCAACAGGACGCACTGACAAGTTGTTTGATCATAAAGCATTATTGTCTGCCAAGTCACATTTCAGGGTTGTGATGGCTAATGATCTTGCCTCCTGACTTGGGGAAAAGTCAGGTAGTCAGCATGTGTTTGAAGCTCGCAACGCCAAGGACGTCGCGAGGACCGAGCAAAACACTATGCATTAAAGTCAGAAAGATGAAGAGAGGTGCGCTTACACGGAACGTATCGAACTTTTAATGATACTGCGCAGAGATACCATCAATGTCAGGGAAATATTTACAACGCGAAGAAGAGCACAGGGCTGCAGCGGAAAGTTTCGCCTGACCCAAAGTCCCCCTGACTTCCTTTTTATCGTTGCAAATGCTTATGCACAAAAAGGAAAAAGAACAAAGACCTCAAAGGCTAGAAATCACTTTTTCATCTTTTTTTTTAAAAAACTATAGCCCCTCTGTCTACATGAGACCAGCAGCGTGCACGGGCCCCTGCCCAAAGCCGCTGTATGGTAATTGAGTGTGACACCGGTACCTGCTCCACTTCATCATCAGACTGTAAACTGGGACTACAGACGATGCACGGGGCGCAGCAGCTCTGTGAGCACATCAGCCGGACACGGAGGCAGCATCCTGACAAAGAAAAGGCGTGGCAAATCGGCTTTGTCCATTGTGGTCACGCCGGCTGCTCGGTGCATCAGCGATCGCTCAGACGATAGCAGGTATGAAAGGATGCAACTCCTGGTGACATAATACACCGCAGGCTTCCATTTGTGCTGGGGAGGACATTACGAGTGCATCTCCTGTTGTGTCAACAAGGATATATAACGTTTACAGGGGAAGTGCCAATATCATATTACCGGTGATTCACCTGCTTTTAAAATATGGTTTACAGAATCAGTTTACACGCTGTAGATGCCTCCGACTCTCCGCTCAGGCGTTTTAGCTCAGTGTAAAAGAGATGTGGCGTGTTTAACTGCAGTGGGAAGTGGGGAAATTTGTTATTGGCCAAATGCTTCAACTGCCACATGGTATTTAAAGAAAAACTCGTACACTTCAACGTACATGCATATGGCTTGCGTTTCAAACACCTTTTCCCCAAGGAGGAAAAAAAAAATGATGTCAAAGTGTTTGATGTCCAAAGTGAGTTTACAGCCAAAGGCTTCCGTACGTTTCAAATTTCCCCTTGTTTGTCAGCTACCTGCTGTTTCACGAGACAGAGGCTTGTCGGAAGCTATCGCCACAGACTTTCTGTTTGAAGCAATTCAATTAGTCACATGTGAGATAACACTTAGCTTTCTACTAAGCTTTCTTTTTTTTTCTTCCTCCTCACACATCGTCTAATCTCCCTTTTTTCTCAGGCACAAATTTTGACAAAAAAATAATCAAGTTCAAACAAACAGCCCTAAAAAGAAAAACCTACCATCTGGGTTTTCTCTGCACTGGGTGACACAACTTTGGAAACTGTCTTTTTTAGACAACAACAAACAGCCTTTGTCCTTCATCACCAGAGATTACATGAAAAAGATGAGACGTGTTCGTAGGATGTGAGTGATGTGACATTATAGTGGCTGTCTCGGAGGCGTCTGGCCATTTCAAATCGCCACCATACGAGCGGGGGGCACAGCAAAATCCTTCCTCTGCACCTAGCGTGCTCACTCCCCTCTTGCATTGCGAGAGATTAATTTAATGCTCTGCCAAGATCATAAAGATCAAACAAGTGGAGAGATATCATTAAACCATTGGAATGTTATCTCATTTATCCAAACAAACTGATGCGATGAACAAGCCTAATTAAAAAACTCACCATAAACAAAGCTGCGGATGGTGAGGCCTCTCCCCTCCTTTAACAATGGAGCACATTTATTTTATTAATCTAATGCATCATGTATCATATCATTACAGTTCAATATATCTATCATTAATTTTATTCCCTTCACTTAAAGCTTTTATTGGAATTACTTTGGTTATTAGTTGGTTCTAATGTATTGGTTACCTCTGAATCTGGCTGCTACAATCTCTCTTATCTCGCTGCATAAACCTGTGCATGTTATTCAAATTGCCTCATTTATTATGATAGCTTCCTCATGTAAATTGTGCTGACTGCTCGCCCTTGCACAGTCCTCATTAGACTAATGAAAACCTTCAAACGAAAAAACTAAACAACCTGCCAAATAAAGGTCTGGGGTTATTATGAAAATTACAACTGTGGGAGCCGGGAGAAGCTCTCTTCATTAATTCATGCTCAGCAAATTGGTAACTAATTTAGTTGCACTCCTCTGCATTAATGGGTTATTTTATAAAAATGTTTTCCACAGCCTGAGACCTCTGGTGCACACGCTGGAGAGCTCGGAATCCTAATCAAGTCCGGTGACATATTAGGAATTGACAATCTCAGAGATAATACAGTGTGTGTTTGTCAGGAGGCGCGTGCGGGTCAACCGTCGAGGATTGGTGTGGATTGCCTGGTCATTTGCTTTCCCCTCTAATATTGCGCAGGAATTACAGTCCATTTGTGTTGATTATGTGAGTTTAGAGGAGGCACTTCAGTTAAGATGTAAGATCTCCGCTGCCGAGGAAACATTCAGTTGATTTAGTGTGTGGATACTTGGTTAAATCTTCTTTCTCTCTGCTTGTGTTTGCCTCAATCCCCCCCCCCCCCCCCCCACATCCAAACATACTTACCCGCACGCACACACATGCACACGTGCACGTAGACAGACAGTTTGTGACCCATAAATTCAGCTCATGATCCTGCTAATTATTACTATTCACTGCTTCACACCCTTTGAGTGAAGGTCTAACACTGATCTCCACGTCAGCCGTGCCAACAGGGAACATACAGCCCAATGATTTCCATAGTGGTTTTAATATCATTATCAGCCTGGCCCCACCCTGCATCACCCAGTACAGCGCAGCGCAGCTCTGCTAAAACCAACAGAGAATACTAAATTCTATTATTTGCTTCATTTTGTATTTAATCCGCCACGCTTAGTAGATTTCTATCAGTTTCTTTCATTTTCCTTTTCTTTTTTTCCTCTTCTTCGCCAAGCAAAACTATAATTAAATAAGCCCGGCAATTAATAATAAAAAAATTTACCCGGGACAATGAGAACATTGGGATTCTAACCTCCAGATCACAGTTGGTGGGGAGTTGCACATGTGAGCACCACATGTGACGGCTCATTATTTACCCCGTCTATGTAAATAATAATGTTTTTGTTGTACATTCAAAACAGGTCAAATACGGATTAATTCTAAATGCATATATAAAAAAATGGATATCAAAATACTATAACATGAAACTTCTTTCTATTTCTAAGAGTTAGTAGCTCTGTCTCTTATACTTTCCCTTTGCCCCTGTTTGTTTTTTAAACGTTAGAACATTTCAGGAGATCTACATCTGTTTAGTGTGACTGCTGTGAACAGCAGGGCTCATGGGTGCATGAGAACATAACATCTGAGTGACAGTTTATTGAAATTGGTGCAGGCAACATGGAGACTTGTTCATAAGACTCCTCTATATCTTTAGATTCTATGGTGATGAAATGTTATCATAGGATGATGTAACGTAGAACAGACATATGCTGTAAATATACCATATCACAGTTGTAAGGTTTTCCCTTCTTAATTGAATACTCATTTGAAAAAAAAACTGAAATAGCAAGCTACATACAGACATAAGAACTTACTGTACTCATCACAAAAACCAATGGACTCTGCCATTGGTGACACCTAAACTAAATATACCCTCCTGCCTAACCCTTAGAACAGATGAAGAATGCAGTCGCTTGGATCGGACTTATTCAAAAATGGGAAACATTTAAAAGAATGAACTAAAGCTCCAAATTAGTTGTCTATACCTTATATACTATATGTATTTTTAAATTGAAGTTAACGCACCTTTGTCAGCATGCATCCTCTTTGCTTCGTGGCTCATGTCGTGGGCCAGGTCTCCCTCTTTCGGTCCAGGCGGGATGTTGGGGGACAGGCCGAGCAGGGCTTGGTTCATGGACAGGCCATTGTGGTGTGCAGCTGGAGTGATGAGACACAATGAATTAATATTGAAGGCGCATTTATTCTCTGTCTTTGTAAATTAGACAAAACAACGTGTGCACAGTATTTTTGGAGGTTTGCCGGCGTCACTAACTGTAGTATGAAGACGCACGTATCCTATCTGAGGAGCTTTCTGTGTGGGCTGGGGAGCTGGACACACTGCTGCTGCGGTGGGACGACGGGTGACTGCCCGGCCTCCTGTTGTCTTCTAAGGAGGGAGCAGGGGAGGGACTGTCCGGCACACGTTCTTGCAGCCCCTGCATCCACAGAAAACACCAGAAACACCCAAGATAAATATGCAGGTATAGGCTGAATCAGAAGCAGGAGACGTCTAAACCATCTATGAAACATCGCTGAGTACTGCTTTAAAATTTACCTTTATAACAGAGGTGACCATTCTGGAGGGCAGGCCCTGGCCCTGTGCTGCAGCCGCCATGTTTGCGATGGTGCTGAGGTGGTTCATCTGGCTCATCGCCATGGTGACAGAGGCTGGGGGCAGGCTGACTGGGATCAGGGGGTGTGGCATCATCATGAAGGGGAGTTCCAGGCCTGAGACACATGAAAAGGTTGTTGGTTACTCAACGATGCGTGTCATGAGTGAGATATTCACAGGGGAAACTTCAGCCGCTCTGTCGGAAAACTGTTAATCCAGTAATCAGACATTTCCTTCCACTGAGATATCCCTTTAAAATTGGCCTCCAATAACACTAAATCTTCACACCCGCGATCCATCAGGAACAAAAAATTGAATGATCTAAATTAATTGCTTCTTGGGTATCCTTCCATGTTAACATAATACACATAAATGTTTTACAATTTATGTTAATATTAGATTCTACTGCAATAATAATAAAGAAAGAATGGGGATGGTAACCACAGTATACCCACAGTCATTCAAAGACCAAAGTTTACACAGCAGTAAAGTTGCATCAATTATTCTATGATGAATAAAAAGGGCACATTATGGAAATTGTCTCAATATTTACATATAAAAAATATCACCGTAAAAACAAAGGCAATCTTGAAAGCCATTACCCAAATGACTGGTTAAATGTGCTAATGACAAACAAGTACCGTCAGACTACACTGTGGCAATGACTTTAGGCTAATTATAGCGGTCTGTATTCCAGACCGGAGAGATAGAAGGCGTGAGCGAAGCCGGAGAGAGTCACTTTTAGCTCGCTCACAATTACGGGATTTTCATTTCTCTCCCCTTTTCATATGCACACAAATTATTCCATTACAACATCAGACATATCGTACAAATGTTTTAAATTATTCAATTGCTGTGTGGCAATGGGACACCTAATTGGGAAAACTGAAGACATTAGCAGTCTGAAAATGTAAAGAATGTCTAATAAAGATACCGTCGGGGGGGTTCGCAGTTAGTCAGACTGTGGCCCTGCACTGTGCTTCTGAATGGCTTAATGAAAACAAGCCAACTTTCAAAGGACACGGGCACAGACAGAAGGTCAAAGCTAGGTGTCTGTACCCCCCCCCACCACCACCACCACCACCACCACCACAACGGAGGCAACCATGCTCCTTCCACCCTCCGCTCTATGGGGACTTTGAACTGGCAGGATCAAAAGTGACTGGGAACAGTTTGGTCTCATTCCTCCACCGCTCAAACGCTTCCCTCAAACGCTTTAAAGAAAACCTCATAGACACTATTGGATCTGATTGAGCCTCTGTTGATTTTTCACTCCTTTTTTTCCTTTCTTTTTCTTGGCAGCAGGATTCAAGGTAAAAAGCTGCATGAAAGAAAGAAGAGGAGGAGGAGGAGGAGGGGTGGTGGTGGTGGGGGGAAGAAGCTGCACTACAGAAAGCTGATCCACAAAACAACTCCACTCTTCTTTTCCCGACAAAACATCAGTAGCCAAAGGGCAAGGAGATCGGCATGGCCAAGCCTCTAAAGAGAAGGACACCGGTTGAAAATGAAAGGACATGAGAAGTACTCCTCTCTGTCATTCCCCTCCTTCCAAAAGAAGCATGGATTTCCATAAGAAAGATGGCATGCAGTTTCTCAGCGGCGAGTATACCCAAACAATATGAAGCAAGGGGAGATTAAAGAAAGGCGGAAGCCAAGCAGCACCTTCTATCAGCGCCTCTGCCGTAGCTCAGACTGAATCAATTACTACTCAGCAGGCTAAGCTCAATTAAAAAACACCACAGAGGGCCTGATTGTGGTGGTATTTACTATAGGACAACATGAAGAGGTCTAGGGTACCTATCAGCCTTCAAGGCCACTCAAGGGCCCGAGTGAAGAGACTTACTCTCTCTTTGAGATGGATACATTATACCCATTCAATCAAATACATCGCCTCGCATAAAGACGCATGCACCTCATTGGCCAAATGTTCTCCAAATCCATAAAGTATGAAAAGAGTTGGAGAATCACCTAAAAAAAAATCTACTCGGTGTAAATGACATTCCTCTACTGTTCGGTTCTCTCCGCCGTAGCTTGTGCTCGTGGCCACGTGGATTTCAGCGATGTGTCGCCACCTGAAAGGCGGCCCGGCGGGGGGGGGGGGGGACACTGGACCTCTGTTCCTTCCAGTGGGTATTAGTCTCGCTTTCACTGCCTGTCCAGCCCCTTTCATGTCGCCCCATCCTAAAGCGCTGTTTCTCCCATAAAGGCCCATTCAGGCCGCTGTAGGGTAACGTGCCACAGACTGACGAGGGTCCAGCAAATCCCTTTATTTGTCGCTGAAAGAGCCCAGGTGAGAAGGATATTGGTTTATTCATCCGACCTGGCATTTTTTGCAAGACAATCAAGTGTTTTTCGTTTCATTCATATGCAAGTTCCTGCCGTTTGCTCGATTCGTTCTTGTTAAATGAAGGGATTAAGAATAGCTGCAGTAAACATTCCTGAAGAATTTAAACTTGACAATAATACTCAAGAACAAGAAGGTCATGTTTTCACCACAGTAGGTTAATTGGTTGGTTGGTTGGTTAGTCAGTAAGCAGGAATACACAAAAACTACAGGATGAATAACCATGGAACTTGGTGAAAGGATGTGGTGTGGGTCAGAGACGAACCTGTTAAATTATGGTGCAGATACGGATCAGGGGGCAGATCCAGGAATCTTTTAGGATCTTGATGAAAGAAAGAAATCAAAATATTAAGGTGACATGCAATGTAATGGGAATCTGGATCGATGAAATACAAATGCTATTTTTCACAAACAAACTATTGAGTCTCCTGCGCCGTCAAAGTTTCCCTGTTACTTTTGCAAATTCACATCAAACAAACATTCGTCAAACTCATTAATCGCTTGGATATTGTGCAGATATTCCAGCGGGCAAACAGTCAGAAACATATTTGTCAGTTTCTGTTTATCTCCGACACAGAAGTTCAGACCTGATGAGAGGTGAATTCCCACGGGCGCCTCCCTCCCCCCCCCGCCCCCCCCTCCGCTCCTGAAGGGCATAAACAATACATTCAGAGTAA
Organism: Platichthys flesus; assembly: GCF_949316205.1. NCBI lineage: Eukaryota > Metazoa > Chordata > Actinopteri > Pleuronectiformes > Pleuronectidae > Platichthys > Platichthys flesus. The sequence goes on along the minus strand of NC_084957.1, from coordinate 17,350,127 downwards.
TTTACCTGAAGTAAGCCTGAGGGACCTGCAAAGGTGAACTCCTATTTACCATCATTAAAACTACAAATCACTTAATACCAATATAAACAGCTCAGCTATTATGTTGTGCAGTGCTCGGGAGTTCGCGCATGGGTAAGCAAAGATCTGGATCGCGGAGGACGAATTGAATGAATTAAAACAGCCCTTGGTAACAAGATGATTAAAAAGCTGTTACATCAGGACCAGACTGCGTCGGCTGACGATAGGTCCAACACTTAAAAGAATCACACCGGGATAAAAGAGAAAGATTGAGCGCTGAATGTTTTAAAATGATTAAAGAGAGGGCAGTCATTTATTTTGATGACAGAAATGATAACCTGCAGTGATTTGTGCTGCAGTTAATCTTCATCTAAACAGGATTTCAGCCTTTTGTGGCCATCTAACCCTACAGAGGAAAATAAGGGAATAAAAGGAAGTAAGCCATTGTCACTGAAAATGCTATGGCGGCAGCAGCCAGCCCCCTTACCCTTAACTCTGTTGTGGACAGATTTCCCCTGACAAAAATTAAACTAGCTCCTACTTGGCACTTTATTATCTCCTCAACTGAATGATTTATTGTTTGTGGAGCGAAAAGAACCAAAGAGAGGAGGAAGATTACATTTCCAGCCAAAGCTCAGGCCTGATCTCGTTTTTTACTCCCTCTGTCCAGGAAAAAAAGCTCCCGACAAACAATAATGTCAGCTGTAATTGATCGGAGGTCGCCGCCTGGGCCTGCAGTAAAAGCGCACTATTTAAGCGACAATCGGCCCCACGCTCTTCAGATGCTGGCTAATGAAGCTGTCTGTCTGGGCTATTTACCTTCTCTTAAATGGAAAAGGAGAGATGCACTGTAAGAGACAGGGCTGGAGAGGATCTGCCTCTCGCTGCCGTGAAATAGGACCTGCACATCGCCTCAGGAATGTATAATTGGCTGGCGCAGGCAAAGCCGTGGATCCAGTGCTAATTAAATGACTTGTTTAAAGCCTATCTGTCTTTGTTTGGGAGGCTCTGGGCTTCAGAACAATGCATTGTAAATGCTGTTGTCAAACAAACATTCCTGGTTATCCTTTGATTTGAATTGAACAAGACAAAAGGCTGATTTGCTCAGTGCTAAGCCTTTTGGTTTTCATGGTGTCGAGATCATTTTTGTTTCCTCTTCTGATCTGTCAAACCGAACAGGGCCTTTCCAGCCGAGCAGCTAAAATGGACCGACTCACAGCACAATGCATAGGGAGACGGCGGCTGCAAAACAATCTCGGTTGTCCTCCTAATTGCGCTTGTAAAATGCCCCCATGTCGTGTATGCATTTCTCTGACAAAGGTGAGGCGGCGGCGCGCGCACACATGGAGTCTTTGTTGTGGTCGTATCAAGGGTTTGCACACCGGTCCCAGAAGGAAATGAATGGCTCGTGAAAAAGTGTCTGTCATGCGGCAAGACATTTAGAGGTCTCTCCTCGGCACTAATCAGCTATTCATCTTTACCATAACTGTTAATCTCCAAAATCAGAAGCCCTGCCTGTGCGAGCTGGGGGGAGCCTTCTAGCCGTTAGATCAAACACGAGACTCAGCCTCCATAAATATGGCTGTCTGGCATCGTGGTGCCACTTTATGCAACACAAGTGCAGGCTTACATATACACAAAAACACAACTGGTCTCACATTCATACACACACAAACAAGGGAAAAACACACACACACACACAGATGGCAGGTTCAGTCAAGGCTGGAGAGTCCTGTTTCTCATTAAAATGGGGGGGGGGAGAGGAAGGTATCGAGCTTTGATGTAGCCACCCACAGCCCCTCAGTGTCATTGAATGAAACTTTGAAGCCTTTTGTGTTTACGCAGTTAATGTTGATAATAAAGCAAACATCTTGCCTTTGTTAAATACCTGCTGAACACTCACGTGCACACACAGGCACATAAAAAGGATACATCACGCCGCAACAGGGCGAAGTACACGTGAAAACATATGGACGCACGCTCAGACAGTGATGCAGTATAGATAATTGTGCATAGGTACGTACTCACATGCCACATGGAGCCGGCCAGACGTAGAACACACATGCAAACAATATGCGTTGCATCGCTAGAACACGCAATGATTGGATGCATTTCAAGCTCGCGCACATCAACAAACAAAATGCGTTTTTAGTGTGCCAGGATGCAGAGATAGACTTCTCAGGGATTCAGGTGGGCAAAGATTGCCTGCCAAGATGCCTAATGTAAGGTAATGTAAGAGAAACCATGATAAGAAAACATTTCTGGTTTGATGAGGTAACATAATTGCTTTCCTACCCCAAACCACTGGAGTGTAACATGTGGCAGAAATTATCAAGCAGGCAGACAGAGGTGTTTGTCCTTTAAGTGTGTAAAATCTAAGGCAGGCAACTTTTATGGGATAATTTAAATCCCCGGCTCTAATGGCAGGCATTCCTTATGAAATTGAAAGATCAATCATCTCTGTGACAGATCTGTTGTAAAAAAAAAAAGAAGAAAAAAAAAGAAGGAAGAATAAATGCTAAACACGTTTTTCGCCACCCCCCCCCCCGCCCGCACCGGCCCCACTTTTAGCTGTCTATTTGTCTCTTTGCTGAAAATGTTAACGAACAGGGCAATAATCAAGCCATATGCTTGCATGTGGCAAATCTCATTACAGTAAATGACCTTTACCAACCAATGCCAACATCCTTGTGCTTGATAACAGTGAGCGTATAGAGCGGGGGAGAGACAATGGCGGGTTTTAGTTAATGCAATCATGCACATGGCTGGGGGTGGCCAGTGCAGCCAGGCCTTCAGGACACATTAACCAAACGGCCTGCGCTCCTGTAATTTGGGTCAGAACCAGGCTCACTTTACATTTGTCACACATCACTCTTGATAAATACACAACATCGGCACGAGGGAGCGGCAACATCCGATCTGCCGAGGAAAATAAGCTGTGGCGGAGAAAAGCGCCGCGAAACAGAGGAGGGGAGCAGGAGGAGAGAAGAGATATTACCAGCAGCTGTTACTACTGCGGCTGCAATATATTCAAGCCCAATCAATAAAGCTCCTGCAGACAGTGACACCCAAGCAGACAGAGGAATCATTTTCATCTGATACTTAGCAAAGGCTCCCCTTTTAAAAAGATTGCTTTCAGTCAATGACAACCAGTTGTCATTTGACTAAGGCTCCTGGAATGAAATATATTGACGAGCGTTATCAATCACGGCCCACTCAGTCGTCATATCACTTTGGTGGACGGTGACGGTAACCGGGGGGGTTGTTTGGGGGGGGATCAGTTTGCATGTGGTCATCAGATCATCCGTTTTAATTACAAAATTAGCATCACTAGCTCCTGCGCTCTCACTTCCTCCGTTACAATCCCCTCTGTGAGAGGAAATCGGTAATGCAGTGTATGGTTCATGGTTGCAGTGATAATGAGTTCAAGGTGTGTGATGTATCTGACTGTAAAGTGAATTCTACATCACAGCGGCCCAGGAAGAGGTCGTTAGTTTGGATCTAATTACTACGGTGGCCATGAGAGCTCAACGCACACCACAATCTCAGAAAACACGTGCAATTTGAAATAGCCCTGGAAAATACGCACAACACAATTAAATACTGTTTTGAGTATTTTGTTAAGTTGTGAGTAATTGTGGCATGTTTTCTTTTTGCAGTGCGTGTGTTGTCCTATTGATCCGGATGTTTCCTCCATTTGCATGTTTTTGGAAATTGCAGTGTAACAATTCAAATTCTTAAATTGATATTTTTTTATGAATTTGAACTAATTTCTTAAGTTTACACCGTTTAACCAGAAAGACTTTTTCCTCTGTTTGTCAGCACTGGCTAGATTGTGAAATTCCTCAACATTTGTTTGAACTTGCTCGCTCTTCTCTGTCTTTATCTTGGTCCCAGAGGAGCGGCGGTGTGATGACGAAGATGTCTGGGCCCAGCACACGGCTGATGGCTCTATTTGGATAAGGGAACCCAGGTCATAATAGAGAGGCAACAACCTTTCTCTTCGTTTCAGGTAACAGACAGAGTGCTTCCGTGGAACAGAACCAGATAATTCTATCACACCAATACGGGACATTTTCAAAGGGTAATCACAGTCAAAGAGATTGCCATTTTCCTGTTGTCATCACTGTATATTGTCATTACTGTTATTGTCTACACAGTAATATTGTTGCTCTATGCTAATGCGTCCTCTTTAGACATATTCACAGTCAAATGAGAGCACATGATACCGAGACTCTAATGCCGCACCACCTTAGCGGCATATGCCTAAACTGCACCACAATCTATGCAATTACACAGTGTGCATATTTTTCACATTACTGCAACCTGCGAAAGCTCATCATCACTGAAAGGTTGAATGTCATTCATTACACGTATCACATTTACACCAAGTGACATTGTCTTTTCAAATTGTGTTGATCTCTTCTCTTTCAAAGGTCAGCCCCTTCCCTGGCTAAATTCAACCTGACAGAGAATAGTGAGGAGGGGACAGCCCAACGCATGCATCACCCCGGCATCAAAGCGCTCCAAATTAATCCATCCAATTAATGAAGAATGAGGCCTAATGTTGATGAGGGATGACAACTCGACTGGTCAGTTGTTTTTGTATAGCTCCTGCGACTAACCGCCCGAGACAATCAAACAAATATTTCTGTGACACGGGGTTTCGTCTCGTGAGTCTCCTCCTGCTCGTGTCTCCTCCTCCCTCTGATCTGGAAACTGTGCTGCCACTCAAACATGATAGAACTTGATTCGGATCATTACGGAAATGATGTTTAATCAATTCCCCCAGTTATTGTAATCTATTTCTGCAGTTGTCTGCGTTTGTGTGTTTTGTGGCTACATCGGTGCGCCTTCGCATTTTACCAATCATGCATATTCAAGTGTTACGCTGATGCTTAACAGAGGACGCTACCAGAATTAGAACGAGGACATTAGACTTCATTAACAAGAGAAATCATTATCAGGTTTTATCTTTTGAAATGTCTATTAAAATGTGTGTGTGTCCTTCTTCACTTTATCTGTCACCTGGCTCCCAAGAGCCTGGCAGCCTAATAGAGAGATGGTGAGGGGCTAAATCCCAAGAGAGAGCCAGAGACCCATCAAGCTCTTCAGTCAGGCTGGAAGGCTGTCTGTCTGCTCGGCCGCTCTCTGTCTTGCTCGGGGTGTCTGACACCGCGATTTGGTCCAGTTCGGAATAACGAGAAATCAAAACAAAGCACACTGAAACGGCGTAAATCAGACGAGACAATAATCTGTTACAGCGACAGAGGTGTTATGATATGTTCGTGAAACGAATTCCATTCAGCCTATGGCTACAATCTAGTCTCTCTCAAGAGCTCCGTCTGACAAAGGCTCCCACAAGAGAGCTAGAGAGGAAGATGGATGAAGTTGCCCCTAGACACTCATATCAGGTCAGTATGTGCTTTATCCCCTAATGGTTAAGGTTAGGATTGAGTAGGGGGTGATACTAGATCTGAGCCCGAGGGCCATTGTTCTGTCTAGAGGAGCAAGAAGTAGCCACCATCCTCCATCATGGCCCACATTTTGTTGCGCTGGGCCACCAGCACTAGTGCAGCTAGCAGGTTGGAGAGTGCAGCTACAGCCAGTTGGATGTGTCCTTCCACCCAGAGAGCTTTATTATTAGAAAGGACATAAACAGACTAATTAAATCGCAGCAGTGGAGCTGGGCTGACAGCTGGCGCAGAGAGTGTGACCAAACAGATCCCTATCAAAGTGCAGAAGCAGTCGCTCTATATGTGTCCTGCTTTTGTGCCTGTTACTGTCTGCGTCTACTGACATGCGTCCCCCCACGTCCTGGAAGTATACATACGTGCAGGCCTCTTAATTTCACCCATTTTAAGTCCTGTGTTTATTCTATAATTGATGACTATCTTTTTTTTTCCTCCACTGTTATTTCATACAAAAACACTGTCGTCTTAATGTCATATTTATCGGTCTAGCGCAAAGCACATTTACTCACAGATATGATCCAAAATGGTACAAATGCTATCCAGCAGAGCGGTAAACACTCCAGTAATTAGTGCATGGTCTCCAGGCTGACTCCACTCGGCTCTGCAGCATGGCCAAGTGCGGACCCCATATAGAGAGGAGCCTAGTTCTGCATTGATCTCGGAAAATTAAGGCTAACTGTCCCAGATTGCGGCGTCTTGATGTACCTTCTGGATGAGCAATGTACTCTGCTTGTATTGTTTGTAGGGTAAACAGGGTGATTTGGACTCCCTGTGCTTTAAAATGAATACATTGTGAATAATTAATGGCGCCCCTCACAGCGTTGTTATCTGTGTGACCGCCAATGCAAAACCACTGATGATGAGAAAATATGGTTTTAACCAGTCAATAATGGTGAGTGCAACACGAGCGGCCTAATCAATGAGGCTGCAACGTTTGCAAACAAGGACTTGAATTATAACGCCAATAATTGATCCCCTCCATTTTCCCCTTCTCTCCTTTGTGTGATGTCACTGTTTATTGATTGCATCCTGCCCGTGAGGGATGATGGGAACTTTCAGAGTTGGTTTTTGCTATGACTTTAACCCCCCCAACCCCTCTCCGCCTCCCCTCCACCTTTCCCTGCTTTCTCCAAGCCTCCCCAACTACCCCCCCCCCCCCACGACACTCAAACACACACACACATACACACACACACGCATAAACACCACCCCTCCTTCCTCTATTTGAAATTTGCAAGCTGTAGCACCAGCTTAACCAAAAAGGATTAAGTCCCATACCCAACTGAGAACACAGATAATGCTCAGTAATTGGTAAAAAATGAAGATGAATGGGACAGCTAGATAAGGACCAATTAGCTGCTGGGAGTGTACAGCTGTGGTCTCCTCACAGAGCACTCTCAGGGGCCAGGGCCCCCTCTTTCTCGCTCTCACGCGAGCACGCATGCAAACACACACACAAACCCACGCACAGGCAAAGATGCAAGCATGAGGGTGGGGCTTGCAGAAATTAGCCTGATGACCCTGGGAAGGGAGCATGATGCTTCCCCATCATCTCACCCAGAACCTCTTCCTCTCAACTCTCAGTCAGGCAACACTCCAGGTACCTGTCACCACCCGTCCAGCTTCAGCGGAGCATGTGGCTCCCCCGCTCCCTGTCGGGCCCAGGCAGCCTGGACTGAAGCCACGGATGCGAGACAAAGGGCTTTCAGGTTGTGAAACAGTGCTGCAGAGTGTAACTGCTTATACGGCTTCGTTACAGGTTGAGCAAATATTTGAAAAGTTTGCAGTCAGTGTTCTGTCCTCTTTTCCTGCCTTGCTGTCAGTCGCCGCGTTGTTTGGCCGGCATGTCACGGCATCATCTGGCTGCAGACAATGGAATTCCCATATCTAATTACAAACGAGATTTCAGCTCCATTAGACGTGTGTGGCGAGGAGTCAGATGAGTGGCAGGGCAGCACCCAGTGGCCAAAGAGAGGCAGAGGGTGAAACACAGAGAAGTAAGTGAGACAGAGTCGGAGGAAACAAGCACAAGGGTGAATGTTGCATTATCCTTTCTTCCCACTCCTTCTTCTGAGGGTCGGAGAAACACTTTATTTTCCCTCCGCAGCTGAAAAAAGCAATTCCTTCTCTTGAAATTGGCAGGTGTTTGTTAGTGGGCAGCTGACAATATTTTCTTTCCCAGTAATGAAGGTTGTGGCTGGGGTCAGTGCACTGGGAGGGAATGGCGGGGCTGTTTATCCCCCTCAAGGCCCTGCGCCACACGTGTTTTGCTTGGTCTGTGATCTGTAATTGTGGCATTTCCTGAGAGACGAGGGAACAATCCACATTGTGCTTTGAGAGGGCTCTGTCTGCCCGACTAAAGAGCGTGAGGGAGGGAATCAAAGAAACACACACACAACTCTCACTCTGTCTCTTTTTAAATGTGTATGTCACCACGTCTTCATCGTTTTGTATCTGTGTCTCACCACACCGGTTTCCCTCCTCTCCTCTCACTCGGCATGTTTGGTTATTTTGGCTTAGGGTGGAAACGGCTTTTTGTTCCCCCCCCCCCCCTCGTATAATTAATAACATTGATGCAAACAGGAAGGTCTAATTGTGCTGAATATTTAATGCGGGGGAGAAACATTAGTCCCGTTCGGTTCACATCAACACAAAGACAGTGACGGGCAAATCCAACTCTACAAACAGAACAGAGTGTCCTTCACTGGCTGTCTCGCTTTAAGCTCTTTGCAAAACAAGATATTCTTCAGACAAACACTGAGACGGAGCACCTGTGTGTGAGCCCGAGGAGGATCTTACTTATTTTTTTTTTTACCGATGAGTTTATTATGTAGCTGCTCCTTCTGATAAAACGGATCTATGTCCTTTGTGGTGTTATCAGAGATACACACATGATCACATCAATTCCTGTCATGGCGGGTAACATCATGTGTGTGAGTAAACACATCCGTTTGCTGTGAGTCGTGGCTGAAGCCGATTATAAAAGTCCAGTCCATTTCCTGAGAGCAGCTGTGGCCTGAGTGTGTTAAAAAAAGAAAAACAGCATGAAGTCATACCCCAGCTCTGAACAGTCAGTACCGACAACATCCCGGCGAGGCCACAGCCAAATACAGGCCTCTTCTTTCTGCCCACTCTGAGCTATATCAGTCCAGCGATTTAGAAGTTCAGATTGCTGCTGGATAATAAGCCCGAGAGCTGGACATATTAGGCATTCACAGTCCAAAATAGTTTGAGCAAACAAGCCAGAGTGAGACACTTCTGGAATGTAATCATGCTTTTTTTTTTCTTTTAAGTCAGTCAGCGAAATTGCAAAAACACTTCCATTAAAAAATAAACACGCGGGTGGAAGCCCCGGGCCGGATGAAGAAGACGGCACGCTGCGAGCCGTGTTTCATGGCCCCTGCAGTGCAGAGCGGGCCCATATTTCTTCGGCGTATTATCAGGATGACTCCTGGTGGCCACCCTGTCACAGGAGAGTGCTTGATATAAACAAGAGATTGCTGCGACAACCAGTAATCAATATTAGGATGGTTTCAGTACCAAACATCATTTGTCTCGGCGACCCATTCCTTTGACCAAACGAAGCATTAATTCAAATCATAAATCTGGGCTGATTTAAATCCGAGGAGAGTGAGGGAGAGAGAGAGGCCCCTGTCGGACTGCCTGCCCCTAATGATTTATTTTCTACATTTCTGCGAGCGAGAGATTTGTCCATACTCACTGACAGGTCACCTTCAAACGCCAGTGGCAGACTGTTCATCACCATGCAGACGAGCATCTCATCGCTGCGAGTAAATATTAAAGGAAAAGAATCCAATTGATTGTGGATGGGGCCGAGAGGCGTCACTGCCATATATTTCACTCAGAGAGCTAATGCTGTGGCCCGTGCACCCATACCTAGAGCTGCTCCCCCTCGCCAGAATTATGATTCTACGGGGAGCCCGAGTGGCTGGCTGTGGGCTCAAGGTTACAATTTAAATTGTAAAAAGATAAAACAGATTCTTATTAGCTCCATTGCCATAGCCTTGCAGTTGGTGCTCACATTTATCTTTATTTCCGTGACCTCGCACGCTCATATTCTCTTTTTTACACACTCCATTCTCTCAGAGTGATGACCTCACACTTTATGCATTTTGCATTGTTAAATCTGCTTAGAAACACATCCTGTTTTCATCCCGCACGCCAGGAGCGCCGCGGTGTCAAGTATTGCTGTTGAAATGTATTCAGCCGTCGAGCCATTTATTACTGTAAGTGAATCAAAACCTCCATTTAGCAACCAAAGCTACGGGGATTACATTCGGGTCTATAATTTGGAATGGGCTCATGAATCTGCACCAACATACATTATCATTCTCTTTAATACACTAAGTGGTTCTGTGTGATATTACGAAAATCCTTCTGCATTTTAGGGCTAATAATTAATTGAAATGGCACATACTGAAAAACCAGGGCTCTCACAGCAATTCAATTAGGCCTTGTTAAAAGCTGATAGCTTTGGGAAACTGTGCTCACAGTTTCACTTTGCTATTTAGAATGTTTTCTTTCTTCTTTTTTTTTCGTCCTTTCAACACAAACGTGTAACGTAACTAGAGGAAGCAGGACTTACCTTAACAAAGTTAATATTGACAGTGAATGTAAACTTAACAAAAAACAATATTTCCCCGTTTGAAAGAAAACAGCAGCAGAGAGGACACGGTGTCGGGAAAATATTTGATTTAGGATGAGCTATATTGTGTGTATAGGATCAGTTATGACCCGTGGCAAATTGGTTTTTGGTTCTGTATATTTGTGTGACTGTTAACAAAGCAGCATCGCAACAACTAATTGCAGGTTTCAATTAAATCTGGTACAAAGTTGGGCAACGAGTGTAAAAGCTTTTGGTTTTAATCTGAGGTAAATATCTGTCCGTTGGAAAACACTGTTTGTCACATGACTGTCGAAACAATGTAGGTTTATAAACTTTATATATATTTATACAGAGAAGGGTGAGAAAGGACAAAACCTGAATACATTGTCAGTGAATGGTTTGATGCATGAGTGGGGTCATACTGTTTATTAGTAAAAAGATATTTGCAAGGGATCAGACTCACTCCCCTTGAACACACGTTTATTATTTAAAAAGAAAAAAGTGGAAAATATTATTCTGTTCAAATATCGCTGAAATATATTTTTTACATTTTTTTATTTCTTTTATTTAAATTTAAATGGTCATAACGCAAAACTCTGACTCACTGTAAATTCGGTCATCTGCACATTTTTTGGACAAGATGTACGATCTCTTGAAGAATCCAGGATGGGATCAGCCCATCTGATTTTTAATGTACATACTGATGTATGTGCAGAATGAGATGCATATTTAAGGTTAGTCATTTAATATGTGCGGGAGCCCTGAAAAATGTATTCATAGGTCAGTTTCGTGGAGGCGTGGTCTGAGCACATAAACTGTCACAACGCCTTAAATCACGGCCTGCCGCTGAAGCTAAAGCTAGTTTGACAAGTCCAAGCCATCCTGCGTAACGTGATGTTATTCTGCCCTTAACGAAACGTGATGAATTTAATTGGTCATAACTCAGAGATCATGAGCCTCACTCGAAACGCATTCGTCTAAATACAGATTCAGGATTTGTTTTAAATCATGTCAGTTATCAGTCATCTAAATATGCATTTGGACAATAATCAATCATAGAGTAAATATCTATAATTCTAATTTAGAAAATAGTACATCCATGATTGTATGACAATGGAAAAGCCTTGAATTCTCTTACTGTGTCCAAATGATGATAAGAATGTGAGTCTTAATGTGTGTGTGTGTGTCTGTGTCTTTGCCCGTGGACACTCACACAGCGTGCATTTGTCGTCCGTTAACGTGAATATATGTGTGCTTTCTGTTTGTGACAGTGTGTCTGTGAAGGGCGTCCTCACCGACGCCGGAGCTGAGGTCTCCATTCTCGTCGGCCCCGTGGTGGTTGGCGTTGCCGTGGTAGCCACTCATCGCCTCCAGCTTGATCTTCTTGACCTTCATGGCCTCGGCGATGGCTGCGTTGGCAGCTGCTGCCGCCGCCGCTGTCAGGCCTGGAGAGAGAGAGGAGAGGAGACGGAGCGCTTACAGAACGCTACATGTCTACTGGGGCCGGGCCACTGCCACCTGGCAAATAAAAAAACTAAATGGAAGAAAAAAAGAGCTTCGAGAGAATAATAAAAAAAAAAAAAAATGAATAATTTTATAAAGTATGCAGAGTGAGCGGCGGTGAGACCACGGCTTGGTTTTACCTCCTCTGACAGGGGTGATCTTCACAGCAGGTTATCATCCGTGTGTGTGTGTGGAAATATGATTTTTATAAATGTGTCACCCTTTTCCTCTGTTTTGATGTATTTGTATCTTGATTGGAATAGATGCAGTCAAGGTAATAGTGCATGATGTAAGCATTTTGTGTGTACAGCCTATTATAAACAGCGATATAAAGTAGAGGCGTAGTGATACGATGTGACACGGCAGGGTTCAAGGGCGATAAAATCAAACCAGGAGGCGAGAGAGGGTCGACACGTGAAACAAATACACAGCGAGACCCGCATCTTTAAAAAATGCTGCACAGCAAAGTGGGTTTTCAGTGACACATTCAAACATATTCATCGGCTCAAATCACCCTTAAATAATGCCGGTTCCATTTCTTCACAGCTATATTCTGAAGTGCTTCATAATAAGAGGCCTCTTGTGAGCGTCAAGGCCACGCAGAATGGAACAACTATGATGCCCGGATTCAAGTATTTTATTCTTTCAAACTTGTAAGGGGCTTTGAGTTTATTCACTACTTAGAGAGTGTGTGTAAAATGAGTTGAGGAATATGATTTATGTTCAAAAGGGAAATAAAAGATGGATGTTTGAAATTATGTTTCATCCCAGTACATTATCCAAAACACGTTTAGGACATTTGAAGGAGGATATTAATGAGGAACTGTGCTGTGGGGGCAAGATTGGACATATGGACAACAACAAAACCTCTAATAAATAAAATACCATATTGGGATTTCAGGACTTCAATAGTGTTTAGATTTTTTTTAACTGATTATAAAACCTGATTAATAATCCTCAAAACCTAAAATATTAAAGATATTTCTTCTGAACGTGTTATTTCTGTATTCTTGGATTAACCCCAAAAAAATGTTTGGAACATAAAAAAAATGAAATATTGATATCACTTTCTGACTTCCTATCAACAAGTCAAATATTGTTGAGTTTAAATCACAATCATTTTTTTTTAATGACCATTGACATCCCATTTAAAATAACCATTCACTTTCCACTGCCGCCCCTGAATATACGCTGCAGTAGCTATATTTTACATGGTTGTCCACCTTGATCAACATGGACTCCACATGATTGATATAGCAAGTCCGAGATTATAGACATACATATGCTGAGCACACTGCAGAGATCATAAACCATTGGTTTGTCATTGTGCTAGTTCCGGGGTTCTGGTGTATCGAACGTGACTGAAATCTTTATTCATGAGGCTGGTCTCAAACAGCAGGGACAGATAGCGCTTAAAGCTCCTGTAGGCTCGCTGTGTCTCAGGAGAGCGCCGCGACTCGTCGTGCCAATCCCCGCAACAAAAATCAAAGATGCATGGAAAGAAAGAAAAAAAAGAGAAGAGATGTACCTATTAGTGGAATCACTCGCATCCACAACACACAGTATACAGTATCACCTGCCCTTTTACAGAGGCTGCTCACACTTGATATGCAGGTTTGCCTTACGTTTGATGCGGAACAAGGCAACGTCTGCGTTTATCATCACTAAGCTGTCACGTCTTCGTGATGGGACTCAAGAGCAGCTATTAGCCATGCAGTTGTGGGGAGACACAGGTACAAGGAGAGGTAGAAATCAAACATGTGGCTTTAATAGATACATGCGCGCACGAGCACGAGCCGGCGCTGACAAAACCACGCACACACGCAGGAACACACCGGCCTGGGCACCCTCTCCTCTCATCCCCAGCTGATAGGCAGATGGCGAGAGTCACTCTGAGCCACTGACATGGAGGTGCATATAATTTAAAGCCTTGTTTGCATCTTAAAATACATCAGTACCATATTGACGTACAGTATACATCATGTCAACGAGGGGCCTCTCGTTTGCAATGGGCCCTGGCTGCTGTTCCATATGCATAGGCCCGAGCAGGGGGAGAGAAAAAAAAAAGAAAAAAAAGAAAAGAAGCATTGCCTCATAAGAAGGTGCTACTTTTCCACATAATGAATGTGGCCTCTGCCCAGTCTGAAGGTCAGCCTTCATTTGTGTATAATGGGCAAGAGTCAACTGTTTTCCAAATGAGACGTATGCAGAACAGACTGCCGAGTAAATATTGAAATCACCTCTGGGCTGTTTGTGTGATAAATTCCCCCCACAAATCAGGTGCCGCTCAAAGTGCTGCAGTGGTGCTCCCCCCCCCCCCCCCCCGACGCTCTCTAACTTTGGCTGTGAGAGCCCTGTTGTTTATTGCACTGCAGCCTGTCTGCCCACAACGTGTGTTTTTTTCCTTCTCGACCTGGACTGATTAAAAAAAATAAGTACAAAAATCCCCCCAAATTTTTTTTTTTTCAAATGTGAATTAAGAAAATAAAAGCTGTTGTGTGATAGTGATACCGATGAAACCATCTCAACCCGCGCTTGACGAAGTGAGGCACAAATTGATATCTTTGTACTGATAATTATTTCATTTCGTCCGGATCAATTGTCATATCCACATAGCACACACCTCGATACAGTGGACCCTAATGAGAAAGCCTGGGAGATGTTGGCGCCCGGCAACAAGTCTATTAAGCCACAAGAAGGCTGAACGTCAACAGCACCAATCCCGCTCAGCGCTAATCTGCATTCATTACTATGCAAACAAAACAATCCAGCCTCATATATTCTTTCAAAGTCACCTTTGGATTTCCAACACTTTTCTCGTATGGAGCCGGAATCCTCCTGAGCACAAAACAAACAGCGCATCGCGGCCGCGTGTAGAGAGCCGACGCCAGTCAGAGGAGAAAACCAGGGAACATTTCGACAAACGGAGAATAGCATGGCACTGTCACATGGGGAGCACAAAACAGCAAATAACAGAGACAAGGTCTGATGGTAGCCCTTGGAGCAGCTGTCATATTAAATAATAATGAAGGATCTATTAATATGCAAAGGAAGCAGCAGCCGACTGGCTTAACGCTGTCATGCCTCTGCATATTGTCAGGATCTTCATCATTAATTAACATGCGAGCTGCCCCATACCTGCGCCAATGTCAGAACATTCTTACAACAAAACAGCCCAATGCCTGTGCCCTCCGCAACTAACTCGTATAATTAAATTAAAATCAGATTAACTTCACATCAGTACACAAAAGACTGACTTTTATGACTTTCTCTCGCGGCGATTCAAAAAAAAGGAGAACCGGAGCTTATCTGTTGTGTTTCCTGCTCCGTCTCTGTTTGGGACTCGCACCACGGGCAACAATGAAAACACACTTTATTTATCAGGCGGGCAGGATAAGCAGGGAGGAGACACTCCATGTCAATGAGCATGGCCGCCCTCGTTTACCGCATGGGGCGGTGGCGGCGCAGCGATGACAAACCGGGGTTGGGGGACAACGTGACTCTTAGGTTACGCTGCACCACTTGTACTGTGCCATCCACATCATGACAAATTTAGTATCAATTACAGAGCGCGCTAACCTTATGACAAGCGGCCCGACTGATGGAGGAGGGGTGAAGGCACAAAGAACAGGGCGCTAAATTACCAGGTGCCTACTGGATCTATTTTAGAGCAGATTGAAGTGGCACCAGATTAGATGATCCACTCCGGGAGCTGACGTGCTAATTGTGCATTAAAAGAACATAAATATTACAATATGTCTCCGCCTACTATAAAGCAGCAGGCACCGCTATCCCCACACACACATGCATGTACAGTAAAGCAGAGGAGAAAATGTTGTTTTGATCAGTAAAGTACAGGATGCTCCCCGGTAGGATGTAGGTGACATTCATTTCTCTAATGGTAAATGCAGTACTCCTG
This sequence comes from Platichthys flesus, assembly GCF_949316205.1. NCBI lineage: Eukaryota > Metazoa > Chordata > Actinopteri > Pleuronectiformes > Pleuronectidae > Platichthys > Platichthys flesus. The sequence goes on along the minus strand of NC_084957.1, from coordinate 17,334,586 downwards.
CGTTATTCAAAAGGTTGAAGCCATATCCAGGACATAAATGAATTATATTGAAGCTGCTGCTTAAGTAGTGGCCAGAGTGTGAGTGGAGGCCCCTCTCCACTTTAAAGTAGATGTCATCTCGCTGTGGTGTCAGTCCACAGCAAATAATCCGATTTGAGGGCCAATCTGCCTGTAATGCATCAGCGACTGGAAAGGCTCCAGCTCCCCCCCCCCCCCCCCCCCCCACCGACCCCAAGGCATGAACGCAAAGCATGCGCGCTGCATTCAGACACTCGCCCATGTACACGCGTGTGCCTCTCACACACATATGAGGGTATTTCCTTAAATGGAAGCCTGAGCATATTAAGATGTCCTCCCCTAAGTGGAACCGGTGTCAAGGGCAAAGATACATATGTTAACAATGTGTTTCACATAGGCTCCTCTGGTCCTGTTCGAGCAGTGTGATGGGGAACACGTCTTCACACTGTGTTGAATATGGTCCTTGGCTTAAATCTGGTTTATGTCCTTGTGTAATATCTAAAGGAATATTTGCTTGTGGTTTTGAAATCACCAAAAGATAAAATCCCGGGGTCTTCAGGTGATCAGACACTAATTTAGTTTTTACTTTTTTTGCAATTTGGAGCTAGTCAACCACTCGTGAGTGATAAGAGGTTAGGTGAGAATGGACTTGTCTCTGCAGCCCATGTCAAACTGTGCCGTGGCTTTTTGGGGGGGGGCGGGCGTCTCTGAGTCACACCCACATTCCCGCCTGTGTGAAAAATGAACTAACACGACATGACATGATAACTATTGAAGACAGTTTCTCAATGTTGGGCTTTTTATCATCAATCAGTACATTTGGACATGACAGGGCGATCAATTAGTTTTCCCACTTCCGTGCCATAACTCCTGTGTGGTCATTCATACTTAATTATGAATCTGTCAAAATCGGTAACTTCCTTGACGTTTAATGCTTAATGCCATCATCAAAACAATAAATGGTTTAATTATAACACGGGAAATTGATGGATAAATTCTGTCTCTGCACAGTTCGGGGGCTTAAGGCAGTTATGGGAAGACCTAAAAAAAAAAAAAAACCTCAATTACTTTATCTCTGCCCCCTGAATACCCTGACTAAATGTCAAGATCATAGAGTCCCTCTGGGCTTAAAGGGGATGATATCAAAGGGCTTTTCTGTTGCTTTATGTTCCACTAAATAACACTGGCTCCTTCTCAACTCTGTCCTCCTCTGTGTTTCACTCAGGCCTTTAAGTTCGCCTCCTGTGCTGCGGCGCGGATTCCCAGTGACCTCACCCAATTCCCAGAGTTCAAAGCTCCAGCCTGTGAACCTCCATTGTACTGAATCACAGGGACGGACCGATTCCGGGTTTAAAATTGAATTTTTCAAACACCTCGCCAGGCGCTGCTTTGCCAAGTGATAGAAAAAATAACGATGGAGGCGAGATAATGACTCGTCTGTTAAAACACACCAGAGATCACCGTGGAAAATCCAGCTGCGGTGTTTTTTATCTCTTTGTAGAGCTAAAAGTGGAACATTTAACAGTTTGTTTAATACACTGCGCAGTGTAGAGCGAGTGAGCATTCGAAGAGGTTCTGTTTGACAGTCCAATATCATTAAGTACATATCAAAAAGGAGAGCAAAACATGCAAATGAGAGCACTTACAGCCACCAACATCAAAGCAGTCACAATGAAGCCAGCCACAAATAGAACAAAAGCCTTAGTTGCAATAAGACTCGGCCCCAGGCTAAGTTAGGGCACGACTGGTTGTTGTTGATTCTTGTGGCGATAAGCCTGCTTTAGCATCACCACTGCCTATGTACATATACCAGTGGAGTGGATTTAATCGCACTAATTAGATGGCACTTAAGGCAATATGCAACATCTACTGGAATAATCTGAGAGAAAAGATCTCCACTCCAATTTATTCTCCCCCGTTTGGTCTGCGGGGGGGGGGGAGCGGAGGATCTGCTTTTGGTAAACGAGTGAGCTGCTGGTGTCTGGTGGTTGGGTGCATGTGTCACTTTGCACTGGTTGCCATTTCGAGGATAAGCTGCAGGGAGGCCACTACTCGTAGGGAGGTTTTGGGTGTGTGCTTGTGTGTGTGTGTGTGTGTGTGTGTGTGTGTGTGTGTGTGTGTGTGTGTGATACAGACAGAAAGAAGGAGATAGAAGACACTCAGACAGAGGGAATCAGAGTGAATCAGAGCGACAGGGCGCTCCACAGACTTAACACTAAACCGCACCTGTGGGTGGCATCATGCCGGGGGACATGAGGCCGGGGACCGAGTGGGGCATGATGTGGGGGTTCTCTGATGATGTCAAACTCTGGGTCCTCTTCGGAGGCCGGCCAGGTCTGGAGCTAAAAGAGAGAGAGGAGGAGAAAGAAGGAGAACGCGGGTGAGACACTGGCAGAGGGAGGAGGGGTTGTTGGGTGGTGTCTGCGGCGGTGGTGGGGGGGTGGTGGTGGTGGGGGGAGGGGGGTGTTAACATTTGGAGCACTCCAGAATGCAATTCCATTCCAAAGAGCTAACATGTACTGTAAATAAATTTCTTTTCAAGGACAGTTGCTTTCTGCAGCTCAACATAATAGACTTCCACAACTAATTAGATTACACGGTGAATTCATTTCCTTTATTGAAGATCAACCACTTTTTGATGCATAATTCATAACTTGTACCTCGTTACCTGTTCCTCCGTATTAATATCCCCACACTATTTGAATTGCCTCGTTTGCATATGCTAAAATCCAGAGCGCGGCCCTCGGCCTGGAAATTACATGTTAACTTGTTATAATTATTGCAGTCAGGCCACTATTGATTTATGAGACTTTTAAAAACCAAATATGTGTAGTTCTGGTAATGAATGATATTTTAAGGTTCTTCAGGAAATTAAAAGGCAATGGGCGCCTTAGGAAATGTTCTGCTTGCTTGATTTAATGCGTGCCTTAGCTGGAAGGTGGTGTGACAGAGTGATTCAGACCTGTTGGACGGTTCTGATGGGGGAGTTTTATTACACCAAACGAGGGGCACAGATCCCAGCGTGATAAATGACTGTGCCACCTCAGTGTGGAGGAGAAAAGGCCTGCGAAGCAGATACACCCCTGACTTTCCACACATCTTACTCCTACACTTATTAATACAGCTTTCGAGTTGCAATCAATACCTACTTTGCTGGCTTATAGTTACAACGAAAAGCCCACGGGGTGAAGGAAAAAAAAAGAGAAGAAATGCAATGAGCATGTAATGAGGGGGCCACGATCCTTCGGAGGTACATTCTTTATGAACAAGGAGCTGGATGTCGCAGCTGAAGATGAATTATGGTGACTTGACACAGGTGACACATTGGCTTCATACATTATTTCGCATACAATAGTCCATTTCAAGCTTAACCAGGACACTAAGTTCCCTCCGATGTGAACTTCAAGTCGTGAGGCTCCATCCATCTTTAAAACACCAAAGGGTTTCCGTGCTGTAATTATGGGAGGAAACACGAACAAATACGTTTTAGGCAAAAAAAAAGGAAGAAAAAAGAACGGGGCCTGAAATCAAATGCGAGAGATATTTTTTTCCGCTCTAATAGGATTGCATTCAAGTAACTTATAATTCAGTTACAGCTTGAAAGGGTGTGTGAACATTATCGCACATTAATGTCACTGTCAAGTTTGTTATAAGGTGCGATTTTTTATTTTGGTCTCGGACAAATTCTGTCTGAAAAAATATCTGTTACTGGAAGTTTTAAAGCTTTTGCCAGGTAACATAAAAGATAATAGTAAATAACAGATAAGTTCTCACTATATGAGCATTTAGTTTTTTCAACAAATTTTTAACATGATCATACACTGGTTAGTTCTAAAACAAGCTCATATCCAGCATTTTTTTTTGCAAAAACATCAATAAATGTAACCTATTAAATAAGCTGATTCCCTTAAACAATAATTACTCATTCTGGACGTTATCAAGCAGTACAGTGCATGAGACTGTTTGTTACACTACATTTCCCTACATTTCCCAAAGGCGGTATCTACAGGGGGCGAGGCAGTGTTTTAGCTCGGATACCGAACCGCCTTAGTAGCGGAATTTATTCAGCCGTGTCTTGTGAGGTTTATTTACCTCAGTTCTGCTAATAGAGTGCAGCCGCTCTATCTGTCTGAATGTGCTGACTCCCTCATATGTACCAGCTCTGGAGGTTTTAGGACTAAAAGCAAACCTTCACTCAGCTGTGTCCCTTCGGATGAGGGGAAAACACACAAGTGATAGAAAGAAGTAATGCGGGGTGGGAGGGGGGGAGCGACGAGACCGAAGGAAGTGAGATGAGGGAGAGAGAGAGAGAGAGAGAGAGAGAGAGAGAGAGAGAGAGAGAGAGAGAGAGAGAGGGGCAGAAAGAGAAAGACTGCCCGCTCAACCCACAAACGTCTTGAAATGTAATTCCTATTTCTATAGAAGCACCTCTTTGATCTTATGAGGGAGAGATCGCAGACAGTTTTGCTGTCATCACTTTCACTTGTACTCCGGCTGAATTATTTATGAAAGACCTCAATGGAGGGTGTGTGATGGGTAAAAAGGTTTTTTTTACCAACAATGCTAAAAGCGCAAAAAGAGGATCAGATCATGTCAGAGGATGTGAACCCAGGTGCAGAGACCCAGAGGGCGAAGTTCACGTGGGCTGCAGGGGAAAGTGTCTGTGTGTTTAAAGGGGATCGTGTTCCTGCTACTCTCTGCACACAAATAACGCTGCAGCCATGAAAAGTCAGACGGCCGGAAAAACAGCTTTTGACTGAGGAGCCTCCAAGCAACAGGAAAGCCTCTCAGAAATGAATGTTGTTTCCTCCGTCTCTTATAACTGAGGTGTTTTTAAATTTAGGATATGGCGTAGAGGACTTGCCAAGGTGATCATCATCATTTTTCAAAGTTGTGTATTTCATGCACTTTGGCAGAATCCGCCCAAACCATGTGTAATTTACTTCCTTGCAACGCCACAGCTGAGGCACGATGCTAACGCCCCCAAACAGCTCCGCGATGGTCAGAGCCATCCGGGCTAATAAGCTGGGTCCAGAGAGGAACTCAACCTGGCCTCAAACAAAAGAGCCAGGCTATTTATCAAGCAGCAGATGCTGATTCCCTAAATAGCCTGGCACAGAAACTGCTCCAAACTAGGCCATTATTGCGAGAAAAAAAAAAAAGCAAAGAAGAAAGATCGCACAACTGGATTTATGATTGGAATTTCTTGTTCTTTTCATTTCTCATCCGGAGTTTGTTTTTTCTTAATTTCCTCCCTCGTTTTCTCTCCTCTGTGTTTCAAATGTCTCCAAAAATAAGAGGCTTCGAGGTTTTTTAAATCCGACTTATTCGGACAATATTATTTCTGCATTGGAGGTCAATCATGAAAGACTCTTATTCCCCCGCTTTATTTATATTTGTCCAACAGATATTCAGGGCCCTGATATCTCTGGCTTCAATTAAGGAAACAAAACAGGTCCCAGCAGCTTTGGGCTGGGGGCCACAAATATGTTACACATCTATTCTCTCTTTCTTGTTTTGCTGCCATGGTGAAAAGAAAATAGTGGTGAACTTTCCCTGAACCAGACTTCCTTTAATGGCCCCGGCCGTGTGTTGACCCAGCAGAGTCGGCTGGAACCTGATACTATCCAACACACTACGCTACACAGGCAATCAGATTACACGGGGCCCAACAATACACTACACACGAGTCCAGTTTCAGTGCTACAACGCAATAAAAGCCCAATAATTAAATTCACGTTCTCACCCCCGTTTACAGGAAGCCGACACATGAGGCGATAGGTAGACGAGGTATAATATCGCAGGAGATCTCAGGGAGCTTTCAGATCCCGCTGCGAAATTCTGACATCTCACTATCACGCTCTTTTCTGTCGACGGAAGCAGTGACTGAGATCTTATTACCCAGAGCAGAGTTAATGCAGTGATTATGATCTGTTATAAATCAATTGAAGCCACAAATGTAATGTTTAGCCCCGGCGAGCGCACTCCCTTAGTGGATTTAGTTACACACAAAAAAAAATCATCCGCTCCTCCCATCTTCGGATATCTTTAGGAATTCAACCCGATTGCATCAACGCCGATTCCAGTTTGCAGGAGGGAGGAAAGAAGAAAAAAGAGCCTAATATTATTTCCTGCCGCTTGTGATTGAGCCATTAACCTTTTATCTCTGGCTTTTGTTTGACGTCTCTAAAAGGTAAGGATGAAGATATTTATTCCATTTCCGCCCAGTCGGCCAAAACAAGCGAGTGAATCATTCCGTCTGGGGCTTCTGTAAACAAAAGGCCTCTCCAGGTCTCTGCCAATCAGGCCTTATAAAATATTAACCCAATGTCATTGCCCTTTTAGAATCTCTCACCTAGAATTCCCTAATTGTTCCTTTTCTTTATCTCTCCACTGCAGAGAGTAAATAAATTAACAAAATAGCTTTTATCGCCCTGAGTAACCTTTTAACTGAAGGATTATCTGGGGTTTATTTTTCATTTCTCTCACAGCGATAGCGGAGCATGCCCCATTGATTGGTTTGCTGGGGTGGTGACCAGCCATGAAAACAAGGTCTTATTGATAAAACAAAGCAGCTCCTTACCTTTTAAGTGCCAGGTCAGGCAGAAATTCAGAGGCCTCAGACCATCAGGGGCTTCACTTTATGCTGAGTTTATAGCTTTTTTTTTATTTTGGTTTAATCAAACGGTTTAACAATATGCACACAAATCCCCCTGAGAGGTTAACTATGTCTGTTGCAGGACAGGGTTTAACACAGTGCTTTCCTACCTGTTTAAATCCCTGCAGATGAGATAACAGATTGGTTTGAGAGAGAGACGTGAAATTTTAAACTTTCAACAATGTTTGTTTTCTATGCCTTGAGGTTAAAAACTGAGACAACTGACATCCATTATTTTCCCCATATTGGAATAGTGCTGATAACATCCATAGCTGATTTGAATGGGAGCACAGTCCTGTGTCTCCCTACGTCTGTCTCATCACTCAATGTTCATGCAAAGTATGTTTTATTAATTATTCACATCTTTCATTTTCAATTTATCTTTCCCAACCTTTCAAAATATTTAGGAAAACTCTGCAAATAATAAATGATTTGTTTAAGTAACTTTCAATGAAAAACCTGAGTTATTCTCTTCTTCAAGCTTCTTTCAAATGCGCGTATTTGTCTTTGTTTTTTATCAGGTCGGACATCTGCAGAAGTCTAATTGGAGGTTACAACATAAATAAACTTTAAAATCTGTTATTATTTCACTTTTTTCTGACAGTTTATAGACCAAACAATTGCTTAATTATTTAAAAAAAAATAACTGTTTAGTTAATTTATAGTGAAAATAATCCCAAAATGGAACCCCACATCGTAAAAACGGTAATAATCATAATTTGGCTAAACTAAATCCCTGAAAGTGACGGGTAAATACGTTTCCTTCAACGAAAAAGAAGGAAAAAAGATGATTTATTTTCCCTGCTGACCTTGACAGTCTATTGGTTGTGATGATCATGATCTGGGAGTCACACTGTGATACATGGGAATGTATTCGCTCATCCATCTTCCCCGTGCATCCATCTATCCTCGCCCTCATCTCGTATCTGTATTTGCATTGAACTATTCTTGGATTATCTCAATCAGCTTCCCCTTGCACCTGTCAAACACAGGTAGCCATATCGCACTTATCTGATCTAGATAGCTGGATTACAGCGAGTTTGTGAGTGTGAGGGAAGTAACAAAAACACACACGTACACACGCACGCACTTTTATTTATTAGGGCTAGGAACAGCTGCATCCGCCCGCAAACTGTGAACCTTTGTTACGGAACAATATATCACAGATCAAATGGTGTGAAATCAAAGCCGGGAGAGAGTTAGCATCAATCCCACTAAAACCCCTTTTAAAGTGCTGTCTGTGCTCTGATCCCTGTGTGGACTAATGTGCGGGGTGGAGATCAGTAGTGGAGTTGGGAGAGTGGGTGCCTTCCCCCGGTGTCTTCGTCTGGGCTCCGGCCTGATTAGAGCCACGCTGGGCGAGACCAGCGCGGCGCCTCGTGGCACTGAGGAACTTCCCCGCTCCTTCCTCCTGCCCCCAAAAGCCTGCATGTGTCATCCAACCACAGCCGCTCTTTAAAGACAAAACCACTGTTACAGTAGCACCAAAGAGCTTAGTCTCGTAATCACACTCTATTAGAGCCATTTGAAGCCCCTCAGCTGTGAAATAGAATCTTAAAAAGATCTAAAACACGATAAATTGCTGATTATTCCCACGCATCATTAATGTTAAAAGCTGATTTCATAATTGTACGTCCCATAACTACAGAGTCTCCGATTGTTTAGTATCACATCAACAGCCTCTGATAATGAGTAAGCAGACTTTCTACATCGCGGGAACTGATGAGGAAAGCCTAATTGGTTGACTTTGCCATGCCTAATGGATGATTCTCTTAATTAAAAAGATACTGTACCAAATGTTAGGAATCAGATAGCGCTTAAAGTAAATGCAGTTAATCAAATGTATGAGAACGAGCAGTTCCAGGAAAGCCTAAATGAGATTGGTAGATATGATTTTGCTCCAATATTTATTAATTGCGAGTGCCTTTGGTTAGTGAAAACAGAACAGGTCTTATCTTCAAACTGCGAGGAAATTTCATCTAACCGCTCTCACTGATCTCTCTTTTTCATGAACTGCGATGCATATGAAACAAGTCTTCAAAACAAGGCTTTAAAAACTTACCCAGTCAGGGTGCCTTTGAGGATATTTAATTAAAATCTAATCCTGCATTCATTAAGGCTCACATAAATTAAGCTGTCATTCATAAGATTTATGGATTCTCATTTGCATATTGCATACAATTCATCAATTACTCAAGTATGAAAGGAGCGCATTTCCCTTGGAGCTGCCTGCTAGCCTGCCAACATTTGAAATGAGAGAAAGAGCACGACTGTCAGGCATTCACTGCAAACTTTTCCCCACAATGTCTGTGCACTGATTAATCTCATTTTCTAGGCATCCCTTACAAGATTGTACACAGTCCAGCTGCACTTTTCAATTATTTCTCCTGTCCTCTCAAGTAACTTTGAAAGCAGGATGGTATAAATGTGGACTGGGGGCTACTTTAGTCTTTATGTATATAACATGTCTTTTTCACGGGATAATCATAAATTAGAGAGAGGGGTTTTAGTGATCCTAATGGAAAGGAAATGTAGTAATTTTATTGCAAATCCCATCAGGCAAATATTCTGCATGCTATAATAGCATATTTCCTGTCACATTTAGAGAGGAATACATCCAGCAGGCATTCTGACAGAGGGGGGAGATGATAGAGGGGGAGGGGGATGGATGAGAGGGAGGGAGAACGAGAGAGAGAGAGGAGGAGAAGAGTGGCAGAGAGAAAACAAAAGAGATGTGGACCATCATAGTGCTAAACACATAAAAAAAAGAAAAAAACTCCCTTTCTGGACGTGAGGCTATGGGAAACACAGTATGGAGTAAGTGCTTAAAGCAAGCGGAGCGTGAACGCATCTAAGATAAAAGGTCAGGCAAAAACAAACAGACCACTCGTCAGGACGAACGGAATTAATTGACTCATTAATATGCATGGCTAATAAAGCTCAAAATCCTAAAACAAAAATCATTGTCAACCATTCCCTTTTAATGGCTCTTATTTTCAGCTTGAGAAGAGCCGGTCTACAGGGTGTATCAATCTGAGGAGGGGTGGAGTTCCTCCAGCGCACAGACTCGGGGTAACCTCGGTGTTGTATGCCCATGTCCTCCCCAGCAGACAAAGGCAGAGTTGTTCTGGTGGAGGGATTAATTGAGAATTAATCCCAGTTTCTGGCAGTGGAACAGACCGGCAGTTAGAAGTGAAAGTCATCCTGAAGGGTAGTTAATTGGTTCCCCATAGCAAAAGCTTTGGAGAACAGAAATCAAGCTGCATTTTCATTAATCCTCCCCATTGTTTTGTGAAATTGTTGTGGAGAGTGACTTCAGATAGAGTCAATAGTTAAGGCTTTTAATTTGCTTTTAATTCCACCAGTGGGGTGACAATTAACAAACCCCAAAGAACAATAGCTGTGAAAATGATGCGTTCGATTGACTCTAAATGACTCCGAAATCAAAAACCGATAAGCAATTAATATACTGTACTCTACAAATGGTAAGTACCTCCAACACGCTCCATCTCCCCGTCTCTCCCTCCACCTCTCTCTCTCTCTCTCTCTCTCTCCATATATCACTCTCTCACCACTAAAGCTTTTGAACTTAGGGAATAGCACCACCAGATTGTCGGATGTGATTAATTTCAGGTCTAAATGGACACAACAGACAGAAAAGGGGTGATGTAATCATAACACGAGGAGACACGGTGACTAACGGCAGAGACGGAGGAGGAAGGGAGAGCAGGGAGAGGGAGGGAGAGAGAGAGAATGAGAGAGAGAGAGAGAGAGAGAGAGAGAGAGAGAGAGAGAGAGAGGGAAGCAGAAGATGGAGAAAGAGACACAGAGAGCGACTCTCACAAACACACTCCCAGTTCAAGCTAAACAGGAAGACCGTGGTGATTAGCATTAATTGCACTGAGGATTGGAATCCTGTGTGAAACATTAAACAAAAATTATCTGGTGTTTATTCGCTTTTTTTTCTCCTCCCGATTCTCTTCTCTCTTTTTTTTCGAAAATAATTAATGAAAAGTAAATACTTGGAGTCCGAAAATGATCTGGGGAGGAATAGAAATGTTTACATAATCGGGAATAGTGTTCCTGTCTCTCCCTCTCTCTCTCTCTCTCCCTGTCTGGGAGTGTGTACAAGGAGAGGTTAGGGCCGGAGCCTGCATGTTCCTCACTGTTCCCCCATCAGAAGTAACAGGGTCTGTTCCCTCGAGTGTCGACCACTGCCGAGAGTGTTTGCATACTTAGACACAAGCAGCCCTGTTTATGCAGCCCCACTCTTGGCCGCTCAAGTTCACTCCGATGCGGGCCCTGATCAATTTGGCCAGCTGTGCTTTAAATGCTGTTTACAACAATAACATTGCGGCAAACGCAGAGCAGGGTTTAGCGTGCGAGAGTGTACACACACACTTCCCATGGAGCGAGAGGAAGCGTGAGAGAGAGAGAGAGAGAGAGAGAGAGAGAGAGAAAACTTCAGAGGGAGCCCCCGGTCTGCACATTCCCAGACGGGCATTTGTACTGAGTTAAAGACGAATCAAAGCCCGACTGCTCTGCAAGAGACGGAAGAATTGGATTCTGTCTGTGTACATCTCTGTGATCCTTCCGGAAGAATCTCTGGCTGCTGCAAGCAAAGAGAGGGAAGGGAGGGGAGGGGGGGGGGGGGGGGGCCTTACAAGAACTCAAAACTAGTGTCCCAAACTGAAGTGGGCCAAATTGAAGGTGGCACGTAGCAGTTACAGCCTTTATTCCTGACGAGTGACTGGCAAAGAAATGAAAGAAATATAAACGTCAGGCTCGCTGGAACACCCCCCCCCCCACACACACCATACACACACACACAAAGGAGACGACTGCTTTCGACAGGCATGCCGCGTGTTTCACAAATAACTCTCTTTGGGGCGAAGATGCGACGTTCCCCGAGACTTCAGATTCCTCTTAAAGGCTTCATAAGAGAGAGAGAAAAAAAAACTCCATTTAAGTCTGGCAGGAGAGCAAATAGGCCTACTCAGCAGATAGCGGTGAGGCTGCTGGTGTCTTCTCGCTTGATGATATAATTCTTAATGTACAGCCTGACTAGACATAAATCTTACCCAAGCATCACCTCACCTGAATCCCTTTTCTCCCTCTCCTGCTCTCTCTCCCCCTCATGATGAATTGTTTGCTACATCTCGGAGACTAAAACCCTTCAACCTCTTCAAACCCGGGTTTCTAATAACGCGTAGGTGCTGGGGAGAGGTGACAGCATGATGAATATCACAACGGACAGCTCCAATATGGGACAATTTTACCAGATCGATATCTCACTGCAATATCAGAGAAAAGGAGCTGATATTAGTCTACACAGTGTATTACAGATGGGGTACATTTCTTCACTCTGCACTCCCAGTGAACCTAGGCTATATTTCATCCTTGTCGGCAATGGTTTACACACTCACAAACGCTCTGGAAACTAATCATAGCGTGGTAGCCACGCCAGATGCATCTGCTTAAAATTATCCATATGTGTGACGCATCCGTGGCCCCCTCGCTCAACACGGCGATGGACTTGCAAATAAACTGTGAATCACATTAGAGGATGTTACAGACCATTATTTCTGGTGAGAACAAATGTTTTGTCACATCGTAATAGAGAGACATCGGGTCTCATGTGGGAGATGCGACTCTTCGCAGGCGTACGGAGGCACAAAACTGGTTTCCCGTGTTTATAAATCAAGAAGTACACAGAGAGTAAAATGTCATGGAGCCGAATTTTGCAGTAAGTAAGAATATTAGAGTATTTCATCTTTAAGTAACTATTTCCTATATAGTTTAATATCAATGTAAGTAAATTATGACAGACTGGAACGTTTTGAGACCACAAGGTCTAGTGAGGTTAGGAGAATTAAACAAAGAAACAGTCATTGTAATATTTGACATGTTCACATAAGAAACATCATCTAACCTTTGAATACCAAGTAAAGATTTGACTGGGATAAAACCAAACTTGTAATCTTGTGTGATCATTCCACTTTGTAATATGTGATTAAGCTCACATGCACCTCTGGGGCTTGGCGTTATTGTTGGATTTTTATAATGTATTTGAATCATGGGTAATATGCCTGATTATATTAGGTGTAGTGTTTGAATCATGGGTTGTGGTTACTTTGGATGGTAGGATGCACATGAGTTATACATAGATATTTGCAAATATATACGATTTCTGCTGATTAATGAGAAAATACCTCATAACTCATTCCTAAATATTTCCTCTATGGTTTTACAACTTTTTGCACTTAAAAACTCTTCGATATGTTCAAATGCCTGATATAAATACTGCGCATAGGCAAATCCATGCAGATGAGTCACTGGAGGTTTAATCTGGTGGATTGCGGTTCCGGGGATTCATCGCAGTGCAAACATTTGTTGAGCCCCAGATGAATAAATCAATCACAAACATTCTCTGATAAATTAACTGACACTCTTCTGTTTGTCAGGCTCGGCGCTAAACACTGTGGTCAAGTAATGTGTGCCAGAAGAAATGGAATGAGACACCTTTTACTTCCGAGGGAGACGGATGCATATAGGAAGAGAGGAAGAGAGAGAGGGGGAGAGGGAGAGAGAGAGGAGGAATGACAGAGAGACTGAGGGAGGGAGTGCAGACGTTGCTAATGCTTAATATCTTCCCTCTCCAGGGGGCCGCGACTTTGGGGATTGCGGTGCAACAGTCATTCCCATGCTCTGCAGTGACAATATTAATGATTCCGGGACGAGGGGGGAGCAGGGGGGGGGGGGGGGGGGGGGACGCTTCGCGGCAGGAAGAACAGAAAACGCTGAACCGTCTCCTCCTCTCAAATGGCGTTTAAAGTAAAGGAAAGTATTCTTGGGTCGATATCCAGCCACAATGAAGCAGCCGGGCGTATAGCTGTTGTTCTCTTTAAGCAGCTCGGGCCCAAAAGTACAAGAAAAAGAAATACATCATATTCAATTAAAGTTCTTTTTTTCTCCCCCCGCCGCTACTGAACAAATCAGCCCACAGCTGGGACTCTGGGTCTAGTTCACAAAGTCCTTTTGATCATTTCCGTGGCAGTGAGAGAGTTTGGAGTCCCACGGAGTACGGAACCAGGCTGATCTTATTATGATAATTGGAATACATCAACTTCAGATGGCGCTAATGGAGTGAGATTTCAGTGATCAAGAGCACATATTCAACTGTGGAAGCAAGTTCACTTTTCAGAAGGAGGCATCATGCAACGCTCTGGTTGTGTTCCCAGTAGGCAGCAGCCGAGACCGCCAGCACAACTAAAGAGTCTCTCGCTTTTTGGCTTTGGTGTTGGAGGATACGCTGCACTTAGAAGTTCAGCGCCGAAAAGAGGAGCGCGGCCGCGGCGGAGTCACATCTATTTCCCCATGAGTGAGTAATTGGTTACCATGACCATTAATCAGTTAATCTTCCCTTTTTTACCCCCTTCTTTTCAACGGAGAAATATCAGAGGTTCAATAATTAAAAACGTGTCAGGTGAGAGTCCAACGCGCTTCCTCACACTGTATGTTCTCACATTCCCTGCTTTGTTCATCTTATTAACCTCCTCTCCACTCGCCGCGCCTTTAAATGAAATCTTTAGCCCCTTACATGTGAAATTAAAACTGCCCTCCCTTGAGCGCTTTTAATTATTCTTCTTGAGGAGAAACTTCCACTTACACTTTTGTCAGAGCGGCCCTCTCTCTCTTCCCAGTCGCCCTTTTCCTCACTCCCACTCACTGCCCAGGTCTGTCATGCGCTTCACTCCTCCCCCCAGTCCGCTGCTCACTTCTCTTTTTTCCCCCCCTCTCTTTCTTTTTCCTCTTCTTCTGCGGGTCTGTTTAATTCTCACCTTGCTCTGCCCTTGTCATCAAGCCGCTGAAGCACAAAGCCAGGAGCAAGGGAGTGTTTACTCATTTCCCCACTACATTACCCCTCCTATTAATCACTGCATGGAAACTTCTGGACACTGAAACATCTCTGCAGTCGCTGCCCCCGCTGCCCCCGCCTGATAACAGGGGCCAACTTTAAATAACTGGCATTCTGGCAATGATCTTGGAATTTCTTTAATTTACGAGCCACTTGTTTGTCCACGTCGAACAAATAGTTCGACATGTCTACAAGAAATCTGTCTGGAATTATAAATCTGAGGAAAAGAAAGAGAATGAAAGTTCTCGGTAAGCACAAAGTTGATGTAAACATTGGTTGACATTGAAATGCACGGTGCGTTTTGTTGTGCACACAGGACGGGCAGAGGTTAGCGTCTTTAATTAATCGCTTTTAATTGCATGTAAATTGTGCAGATTAGGGAAATAATAAAAAGCAGTTTTTAAGAAGGAGGAGCAGCCTCTTGTTACTCATCGCTTACTTTTTCAAAGAAGAAAAATTGAGGTTGCAAAAAGTAAGTTTTATCTCCAGCTGCTATTTAACATTTCTTTAGTGAGATTATGTTTTTTTTTATTATTATTATTATACTGCATCTCTGAAAAGCAGGGATATAAAAAAAAGAGATAGAATTCCTGCTACATTCCCAGTCCTACACGTCCACGGCGCCCTGTGAGCGAGGCGACGCCGCCGCGAAGGATTCTTATGAAATTCAATTAACACGCCGACAGCTTTCGTTGTCTCTCCTGCCCTAATTCCCACATTCTCGCTGAAATGACTGCATTCCCGGCGATTATGCTAACCACTTGGAGTGCACCATAAATTCACAGGTCTGGGAAAGGCTGTAACGAGAGCTCCTTAAATATGGGAAGGAGACGTTTGAGAAGATGGATCGCCGTGGGCTGGCGGTCGACCGGTAGTGGGCAGGGGGAACCTGTTTGTGGAACACATGCGACGAGCTGCTATACCGCTCCTAATGAGGCTATGGACATACGCAGCATTATCATTAATGATTGAGCCCCCCCCCTTCTCCTGCTCTTTCTCTGTGTTCTCGGCCCCCCTCGTCTTTTTTTTTCCTGCCCCAGCCCCCTGTCCTTTTGCAATTATTGTTTTACTGGATAGCCCAGGGCTGCGGGGCTGCATGTGTCTCGGCTATATATGGGAAAGTGAAAGAACCCAAAACATTTGAAATTCAAATAAATGAGTAATGTAAATAGTTTTTTTGAGAGAGTTTACCCAGTGAACAATGGCCCCTTATGAGACACAAGTGTGACAGAGGGAGAGAGAGAGAGAGAGAGAACGGGAACACTGGTGCAGGGGATCAGAGTGGCGGGGGCTGGAGGGATGATCCAACACAATGTGGCCCTTCTCCTAAAGCAACTTGTTATCAGGCGCTACGCAGAGCCCCCCATTCAATCTGCATTTAAATACATTTCAGTCCACTCACTCATTTGCATTCATTTCTCCCATTATATTTGAAAATGGCCAAACGTCTAGCCAGCACAATGTGAGAGCCTATCACCGGCCAGGGGAAGCCCACACCTGATGCCAATATAGCCTGCTTGGATCTATTCAGTGCCGTGGCCTGATCTGACAACTCCAGCTCTTCCCCGTCCAGGGGACTTTTCAATTGGATCTGCTTGTGGTGACAAAATTGTTTTGCTCATTGAGTTTTTTTCTTCTTCTTCTTCTTCTCCTCCGGCCCCTCCTCCCTCCTTTCCCTCTCCCTCGCTCTGTGAGTATGGGTGTCTATTTGGGAGCCATGGGAAAAGGAGAGGCAAATGATTCTCAGTGGCTTCTGATTTCCACTATTTGTTCAGCATTAGGCCCACTTATCTCTGAAAGAAAAAGCAACATGTGGAGAGAAAGTGACAGGCAGAAACTCGGCCTCGCTAACAGGCCTATTGTGTGCTGAAGATCTGCATTCAAACACGAGGGGCCCTCAAACTCTTTCTCTCTCTCCCTCCCGCCCTCCCTCTCTCTCCCTCTCTCTCCAGCCATAAAACTTGCACATACTTGTGCACAGCCCTCTGTCGCAGTCAATTACTGATGCTAATCTGTACGGCAATGGAGAGTAAATATTTCATTACTTTTCCAAATAAACAGTTGGTCTGAGCCCGTGAAGTGTCATCTATGCCGTGAAAGGAGCGGTGACGTTCACATTGAATTACACTCCTGAAAAAAAACGGCCCGGGCTCCTGAAGTGGAGTTTTTGTGCTGAGAGCACACTACGAAAATCATTCGATTTTGGTCGCAACATCTTGAGATGAAAAGCTGGGTGGAGAGCCCAGCATTTACACAACGGCACCTTTTATTTGGCCCAGAAACATTCTGTGAGTGCCACCCCCCCCCCCCCCTTCCTCTCCTCTCCGTCCAAGCCCCACTCTCTCTCTCTCTCTCTCGCTTTATTTTCATGCTTTAGAGAAAAGTTCATCAGAGTGTGTGTCTGCGAGACTCGACGGCGTCCGCGACACCGCCCTCCCCGCAACATACAAACTAAGTAGTGTTGTGTGAGATTAGTGGATGAAATAATGTGAGAAGCGGCCAGGGCAGGAGGGTAGGGTGGTGTGTGTGTGGGGGGGGGGGACTGGCGGGGGGTTGACAGAGAGATCCCAGAGTCTACTGCTCATTAATCACTGCAGCGTCTTTGACCTTTCATTTGCCAAGGGCGCAAAGAGAGGAGGAGGAGGGTGGCCAACGCTGTCGCCGCTGCTGCTGCTGCTGCTGCTGCTGCTAACGCCAGGAATGAGGGAAGGTGAGCTGGTGAGTGGAGAGGAAGAGGCTAAAGAAGTAAAAACGCGACCAGGAGACGTCGCGGTGCTGCAGAGATTCGCTCAAGTCCAGAAGAAGATGCCACAACACATTCTTAATGAAGAGTGAAATTAATCAGCTTCACGGGTTGTTAGATGAATCAGGCGTTTCCCAGCCCCTAGGTGGTATCAGCTGCTCTGCTCCGCTCACCAGGCCTGATAAAGACCGATAGGCCCCTTGCCCATTTACACATGTTATTAAAAGAATTACAAAGATGTCTGCTCTGCTCCCTCCCTTCACACCCAGCCTGGGCTTTGGGAGCCGGGTGCTGGAAATGGCGAGGGGGTGTGACATTAGTGTCAGGCGTATTTTTAGCGTCTGGCTCCTTCAGCGCTCGGTTACCAGGTGGGATATTGTAAGTGAAGGCAGCGGTGGTGATAAAAGCTCGACACACCACAGCTATCGAGGAGAAAGTGCGTGTCGTCACGTGTGGAGAGCGAGAAGAGAGGAGAACGAGTGACGGAGAGAGAGAAGGGGTCCACCTGTAGAAGCTGGGTGGTGACCCCGCTGTGGAGCCTCGTGCTGATTGATATGTTAAATGATGCCTGTTGTACATCATTATATCTCTATTGTTGATTGTAACTCGGAAACACACTCCTGTAATTAGATAATGAAGTCTCAATGTTTCACAACGAGAGCGCTATAAAAAATTACTCTAAATAATTAAGCTGTGAGAGAAAATAAATGATAACACGGGCTAATCAAGGGAAAGCAATGCCACTTACGGAAGAATACGGAAAATGAGTGATACAACTGTAGCATAGTTTAGCATCAAATATGGTGGGCAGTTATTAATATACATTTAAGCTTATTTTTAACCCTAATTGATGTTCAAGGTTAATCTAATCAGACCAATTGTACCTCTGAAGAGCCTGCTCCAATTTAATTGGCTATTTTTATTGCCTCAGTGAGATTTTAATTGAAACCAAAAGGGATCTAACAACAACTGTGACATGTTGATGTCTGGGGGATAGTTATAAATATGTGACAAAATATGTGCATTATTAATGTGATTTCTTAATGCATTATTGTAATGTGTCCCAAGGAACACGGAGATATAACTCGAAGCAGCAAAGGGTGCGGGAGAAGAAAAAAAAATCATCTCATCCCGAAAATGTCAACTGACTCCGGGCAAAACTGGAGATTGAAGTCGTTAAGATCGCAAAGAGATATTCGAATTTGGCGAAAGAAAAGTTGATGGCTACATAAAGGGCTGGGCGATATATGGCTAACAGGAACATCGAGATAAAAATGTTCGGTCCGTATCGATAATCACGATAAATGTCACATTATTATTTCTTTGAACTCTAATCAAATTTGTGCAGAGAATAAAAAAAAGCACTTGATGAACAGCAACACGTTGTGTTATAACGCTTTACTGTGAATACACAATGTATAAACATCATGATAAATTGTACTTTTTCTATTAATAAAAATGATAATGTGATAATTACTTTACTGCTTTTTTGCCCAGTGCTTCAGTTATGCACTTTGAGACAAACAGAGAGTAGAGTAGAGACACAGATCTACTCCATAATGCATAGAGACAGTTGAAAAAACTGGTCTTCATCAACGTTTAAGTGTTAACTCAGCTGCCAATGTGTTTTAAGCCCTTTTTAGGGCTAAAGGAGAATATTTGATTCGGTAATGGTGTTACCACCTAGAGTAGAAAAGCGATGAGGCCATTAAAAAAAATCCCATTGATTCAAAAAGAGGAGATAACATTGTGTCTGACACAAACGTGAACATTAGCATGAGCCTCCTGGATCAAATTCTGCACGGCAGCAGTAGCCATTGATGATATCGATCAGAACTGTGGCTACTATGAAAACACCGTGGGTATTAGCATCAGTTGGCTCTTTGAAAACGGTCTCCCCCTCCTCACAGAAATTTTGCCTTTACATCTGTATGACTCCCCCCCCCCCCCCCCCCCCCCCATTTGGCAGAAATGTGGTATTAGAAGTAAAAGCCTTCTTAATTGTACTCCTGCTTCCTGCCGACAGATCCACTGAGAATTTAGAGGAAAGCAGGACTCAGCGCTGGTGGAGTGTTGTTATTTGTCCTCTAAGGGACGACACTTACTCTTTACCAGGGCTTTAAATATCAGAACTATTTCCAGACCCGAAATGACAGAGGTTAAGATAACGGGGAGATACAGAATGGCGGGGGGTGGGGGGGAGTAAAGGGGGACTAAGAGAGAGAAAAGGTGGAAACAAACACTTGCTCCGTCCTCCTGCGGATGAACAGAGTCACAAGGGGGCCCATGGTCCCATAGTAAGAGTGGAAACCACCACCAACTCAAGCCTGACATCTGTATAAAAACAAAAAATAATCTGCTGTCAGCAGAATGTTCAATGACTCCTATCACCCGGGTGCTGATAAAGACTCTGGCTGCCGTAAGGACCGGGCTGTTGTGCGAGGGGCTCAGTGGATCGGAATGCATGCTAATTGCCATCAGAAATATGTGGTGAGCCTTCCAATTTCTGGCATTGCTCCGCACCTTGGCGAAGGACATGCCAGACGGAGCTCCGGCAAAACAAAGATTAATGAAGAGTGTTGAATCGCTGTAATGCCATGTCAACAGTACCATACATTTCATTACAGAGGTCACCGGGGTGCTCCGTGTTAATGCCATGCGAGAAAAAAAGAAAGGTTCACGGCACAAGTCTCGGCCGTTCCAGCAGGCTGAAAACAGGAGATAAATATTTTACTTGTTGGCCGATATTATACTCTTGATGTGATTACATGCACCCATTGACAGTAGCCAAATGCACCTCTACTCAGCCAGAGATATAAAAGAAAGTGTGGTGAATGGAAAAAATAAAGTCCACCACACCACCATGGTGACAGCGGAAGAATATATTCAGTGTGTCAGTATAATCCAGTGTGTCAGTAAAACCTGATGTTCTAAACAGGAGCAAACCTCCCCTCTTAAATAATTGATATTTTCTGATTAAATGTGGCAGTTTGGAGATAATGAATTCTTTATAGTGTGCCTTGAGCAACTCAACAGCTTTGCCCCTCATGACAGCTTTATGGGGCGTCTTTTTGCCCAAATTTTGAAAGTTTAACCTATGTAGATCAATGTGCTTCCTTAAAAGAGTTTAATAAATTAAAGTGCAGGGGGCTTTTTTTTTTCCTCAGCGAGCAGAAAAAGCTGATGAGACAGGTTTAGTTTAATCTCAGGCAATAGAAGTCATTAACCATTCTCCCAGGAATTAAAATATAGCTTGCCCTTTTCTTCTCTCACTTATCATTAGCATCACTTTAATCTCCCCGCGTTTCACACTGCTATTTTAATCATTACTTACTGCCTTTTGACAACTGAAGAACATGGCTTCTCCCCGCTCAGGCAATATCCTGATTTTAGCTGACAAAATGTAGGACATCATTTAAAAATATCTAAATTTCCTCTTCCTTTTTTTATTCTCCTAACTTCCACTCCTCAGACCCCTGAATGTCCGTCTATTTATATCAAAGAAGGCACAAAAGACAAGAGGAGATTGAAGGGACGACATTCAAAATGTAATTTGAATTTCCATGCAAGGGTAAAAGTACAGTTTATTTGTGTCTATTCTGTTATTTTACTGAATGGTGAACTGCTTTATGTGGGTCATGTAGGGTATTGGGGGTATATTTGTCTGCCCTTGAATCAATGAGCATTTAAACAAGAGAAACCACATATCTCCAGAGCAGATTATGAATAAAGTATTATGACCAGTCTCTCAATGACAATGACAGATGTAGGGCAAGCGATTCCTTCAACTTTTGTTTCTTTATTGTTACTGGTAACAGTCACATTGAACAATGGGAGTGGATCTGGAGCATGATTAATTTGGAAATGATGGAAAAAAATGATACAATGGCCTACAGCTGATGGTGTGTTACACTTCCAAATGTGGTTGTGTGTGAAATTTGGAGTTTGGGGAATTCACGATCCAAAGTCATTTGATTTTTTAAAAACATTATGCATTATATTACCATGTTATAAAACTATTTTTGTGACACGGTGAACACACCCGACATAATTTCCTGGTAATACACAAATACAAGGTTGATAAAGCTGCGTGTGAATGCAAATATACATTTTTTGCGTCACTACATTTCATTTCACTGATTCGACAGTAATCCATCTAAGCTAGTGTAGCTCTCCCCTAAAATACATGAAATTGAACTAATCTGCTTTTCCCTCGGTGACTCGGTACTTCGCTGCCTTTTCTAAAACTGTGCCAAGATTAAAAGGCATTACCAAAGAACAGAAACCTCAAGTCCTTTAGATTAGTGTTCAATTACTTAATCCTTTAATACAATTTGAGTTTTGTGCAAAACAACAAAGTACCTCAAATGCACATCATTACTGGTGTCAGAAGCAACAAGCAGATTAAGTACAGTACGACTGTAACGGGGGGGGGGGGAGGCGGGGGGTTATCGGATTCGGTGCACTTACGATCCTTTCCACATGTGGGAAAACTGATATAACAACCATTTAGTGAAAATATATGGAGGGCCCATTGTCCTAATGAGCCACACAAGCATATGCAGGGCTTGAGACTTTGCTGCAACTTGAGGACGGGATCCAAGAATGCTCCTCTCTCTCTGGAGGGGGGGGGGGGAATAAAGGCTTTGTTTTCCTTTTCCTCGTCGCTGGGTGCACACAAACGCAAGAACCAGCACCTCCCGCCTTTCCTCTCCTCGAGTCCCGAGCCGCCCTCCCTCCCGTCTATCTCTCTCTCTCTCTCTCTCCTGCCTCAATTTAAAAATCAACAACTGAGCTTGTTCTCTAAACGGTTGGAAGCGGTTTATGAACATTTCAACAATCAAATCCCCTCCTCCGACATCAAAAAGGAGCTCGATTCATTTATGATCTCTCTCCAAGTTCAAGGGGCTAAGTTAAAGTGATACTTCAAAGGGCCGTGTAATCAAAGACACGCAGCTGTTAAAACAATCTTTTGTGAGTACATTGTCTTCGAACCCGACTCTTCACAAAATCCCCAAATGAAGGGAAGCAGAATCAAATAAGTTGCGTTAAATCATTCCGAGTGGGAGGCTTTGGTGTCATGCTAGAATAAATGCAACACTAAAGATTTATTACTATTTACAGCAGCCGAAGCAGTACAATAAGCCCGGTATCCTGCCGCAGGAAAAACTACCAGCGTCCTCTTAAATATGCCAAGGGCTCGGGGCTCTGTAAAATAGGCCCCAGACAAAAGTGAGGCATTTTGACAAATTAAGCACCTAGTTATGAAGGCTACATCATTGTATTTGATGTTGTATCCTTGCCTCCCTTTTCTGCAAGGCTCTGTGCAAGCAGTATAATGTCCTATCAGTCTTTCCACTGTGCCCCGCTTGCACTGTGTCATTTGATTTCCTCCACAAGGGCAAGTTGCAGCTGTATTAACAAGTCCCTATCACCACTTGATGGCATTGAATTTTTAATACGAGACCACCCGAAAGGAGTTAGGTGGAACAAGGGGGGGTGGAAAAAAGGAGGAGAGGAAAAAAAGGGAGCTTTGCCAGTCCACTGGCTTGGCTTAATTTTTTAATATGCGTTAGCACCTTGCTTTAATCCGACTCTAATGTACATAGTCAGGAGTTACTGGTGAGATAGAGAAAGGGGCTGTCAATCAAGGCTTGGTCAAATTATAGCCAGACTCCATTAGGTTTAAAATAGAGCGATGAGGTCTAGCATGAGTCAATCAGATCATTTAAGGATGGCTGTGAGGGTTATTATGGACCACTTGTTATGGAACCTGCTCTTACCTTTAGAACCATCGCTGTCAAGTGAACGATCACTGAAATGCACCTGTTGTTTAAGTAAGAATTTGAAAAAATGTCCTGAATACCGGATTTAAAATGTATTCCATGCAATCATTGTGCAGGAATATTACATATTACATTACAATGGGAGTTGTCTTCAGTTTATGAAGACCTGGAACATATTGATTAATAAATATAAGAAAAAAACATTGGAATGATATGTTTGAGGAAGTAAAAATACTAATTAGAATAGATTAAAAACATAAAAAAATAAAAACATGGATTCTATTAGATCAGAGAATTAAGTGTGGGTGCATTTTGGTAACAGACAAGACAACTAACCTGCACATCAGAATATCCACACAGGAAGGGAGCAGGACGCCACATGGAAGAAAGAGAAGACAAAAGTGTAGAAGTCAGAATAACAATGAAAAAAATCCTATTTCTAAGAATAAAGAGTTTAACTTTATTAACTTTAGTTACTAAGTGAACGAGAGCAGCCATAATGCGTTTCATCTCCAGAATAAACACTTTCACTTTGCGGCTCGCTTTTTGGGCATAACTCCTAAGACGAGCGTAATTGCCAAGTAAGACAAAGCAGATGCATCTGTTCCACGAGGCGTCCACCAAATTTTTTGGAGGGAGAATCTGTAAGTGAATAACAGGCCAACTGACAATATGTGTAAAATGAGAATAGTGTTGTGAAACATTTTCATTTGGACTGTTTGTAAACATGACACAAGCTGCACGGCTGCCAGGCAGCTCCTAACAGCCGCGTTTCCAACTAACAGAAAAGTGGGGGGGGGGAAGACAAATTGCCAAAACTGACATTATCATTTCCGTATATGTCACAAGGCAAGTAGATCTATGTCAAAGCACCGAGAAGAAAGTGTGTGAACCTGTTTGTGAATGTGTGTGTGTGTGTGTGTGCGCATATGCACGTCCTTGTGTGTGTGTGCGTGTCCTTCTGTATGTAAGTGAGCGAGCCTGTGTGTGTCTGACCTGCTCCATCTGGAGGATTCGAGCACTCGGGGGCTGTCACACAATAGGGAGACGAAAGCCCGCTGAAGGATAACAAATGACTTCATGGCAAAACAGCCATTGAAATTCTTTCAGTATGTGGCATTAAAAACAACTGAACAAATAGAGATAAGAAGGTGGGTAGGATTTGAAATGAGATTTTTTTTTTTTTGCGCTCTCCCCTCTCCCTTCCTCTCCTCCCTCAGCTTAAAAGCTAAACAAAACAAATGGAGCTTATTACTGCAGATTACCTTACACTGGACAGATTCACCGCATGAGGCCCAGTGTAAACAATGTCTTTCCCTCCGTGTACTAACTATGTGCCATTTATAACAGTGCGCAATCGTATCCAGGGTGCCCACAGATAAAGCAAAATATATCCTGGCAGGCAGTTTAAAAATATAATTGTTTAAGGGAGTGTTTCCATGTGCGTTACCATAGCAAACACTGATAAACCAATTAGTCCGTTATATTACTGCTTATATTACCTCTGCATAAACAGCGACTGGCAGGAAGACTGACTGGGAGCCTATGAGCCAAGGGAAGAGCTGAGACCTCCATCCTTCCCTCAGTGTGACACAGGAGGTGTCAGGTCTCTTCGCTAACACCACAACACCTGCAGAATCTTTTCTGTTTTCAATTCACTCATTTTTTCTAATATATAAGCAATCCATTATATACTGTATTATAATGTCCATTTAGCTTTTATCAATTGAGTACGCATTTCCACCCAATGTTATCTAAATATTAGGAGATATTAGCTGGTGCCGCTATATATTTCATCCGGTGACTTTAACGAAAGTCAACCTCAAAAGAATGAAAACAATATACAAATATCCTATTTCTGCTCACATGTACATTGTGAGTCTTCTTCAATTTCACTTCGTCGCAGTTTTAGCGTTTATCAACACACAAAATCAACCCAAACTAAAAACGTATTCCGCATATTCCCCCCAATTTTCCTAACGTGAAAATTGAAAGTGCACATGAAACAGTCGTATGAAGACACCTGATGACTTATGTTCTGCACCAACTAGGTTATCACTGGATGAACAGATTGACAATGGCGAGAAAGAAAAATGGATTTCCTTTACGTTTCTCCAGTTAAATAGCTATTATCTCCAGCGGGTGTAAATGGTCAAAGGAGTGGAGTTTAAAAGGCAGTATGATTCATGTTAGGTACAAGGGGCAACAAACACGCCGCCATTGCACAGAAACAACCTGCTCAGAATTTATCATGCGACCTAGTCAGCCTAACAATCAGGCGTTAAAGAGAACAAAAGCCCATTCCAAATAAATTCCCACTGTATTTGTGCTGGGATTTGATTTACTGGCCTGTGGGGAGGCACCATTTGGTAGCACAAGAAGAGGCGGGGAGAGGTAGGTGGTGTCTGAGAGGAGAGTGTGTGAGTGTGTGTGAGTGTGAGTGTGTGTGTTTGAGGGGGCTGGGCACCAGGGGATGGTGGGTAGGGGGGTGCTCATGTGCCAGAAGTGTTTATTGTGTCATGGTGATTTATTGAGTGAGCTTCATTTCACTGAATGTTCTCAGATATTTATTTCCCTAAAGGCCCCACAAAGATATGAACAGGCCTGCATCCACATATGTCATCATTGCCCATTTTACAGCGTCAGGAGATTTCTCTCAAACTAAGAGTGGGGAAGAAAAAGAGAGCGGGAGAGAAACAGCTAGTGGCGATCAGGGCACCTCTCCATCAAAGCCCCGTAAACAATGGTACCTCAGCAACACGGGGGAAAAAATGGCATTTTGGAATATGGCTGACGACTTCTCAGGGTTCATCCTTCCTCCTTACGCCTCTCTTTCCTGCCAAATACATACTTACAGAGCATACATAATTTAAATCTTGACTCTGAGGGCCCACTCAGCAACAACGGTTCAGTGTTATGGCACTCCTCTAAGGTTAGAGCTCTTTGTTACAATTTCTAGCTCCTTAAGCGAAATGTCATCGAATAAATCGAGGACAAAAGCATCCTCGAAAATATCTATAATCAAAAGATCCTTGGACGACATAAATTGGGAGTTGTTTATAAGTTTCTATCATGTCAATTGTGCACATCTGGAAAGTGTTGCTCCGCGGAAATAATTCAGTGAATCATCAGCATATTAGTATTTATTTGTTATAAAGCTTAGTGACGATCTTTACTATTAATGGTAGCCTAATTCAAAGATATATTGTAGATTTGAAAAGTAAATATGTGTTATTAAAGAAGATGTGTTTATCAAGTAAATACTATTAAATATCAGGTTAAGCAGTGCAATGAGAACATGATCATTTAAAAGTCTTAAATATTTAGTTCTATCCTCTCTCTTCCAAAATCAAAAAGCCAGTTTTTTTAACCACATTAATGAATGTCAGAAGTTACATGTTTTTCTACTTGAATGTACTTTTACCTGACTTTTTTGTGCGCATGAGGCCAAGGAGTGTTACGGCAAAGTGCTATCTGCTTGATTCTTATTCTGTGGGGGTAGAGAGTGGGTGAGGCAGCCAGATGGTAGGAGTCTTTGATTCTCCAGATGGCTGTTCTGTGTGGTGCTCAGTGACACTGGGCAGGCTCATTGACATGCTGCCTTCCTCCCTCCCTCCCTCCGTCTCCTCGCCTCCTCTTCCTTCTTCTCCTCCTCCAACATAGTCACTGTTACGAAGATGGATACCAGCCCCCTGGCCTCTCGCTGCAGATCTTGAGAGGATGGGACGGGATTTTCCACTTAGCCCACCAAAGAAAATGTCAATGTTTGGAATCATATTGATGACACCCATTTGCCACTGACAAATCTACCTAGAGTGCCAATGGGTGGCGACTGCTATTGAAACTGGAATTGAGGGATGAGCGAGGGCTGACCTGATGTCAGTCGTCTACAGGGTTTTAAATCTCTTCAATCTCATTTTTTTCCTCTCTGTTTATTTCAAAACGTAAGAGTCTGTAAATGGGATTATTAATTCTGTGTGGCAATCAAACAATCTGTAAGAAACTGCTAGTTTGTTTAAAAATACAAGATAGGTGATCACATTTCTAGTATTATTATTATTATAAGGTGGTTTTGTCAGTATATATAAATTATTATATGAGGCGTTGACTGCTGACATAGAGGAAATTGTCATCTTGACCCTCATCATTATTTTTATGGGAGAGGAAAAAACACAGCCGAGCCACACTCACTGCTGGAAATGAATCTATATTCATGCACATCTAAATTAGCCAATTAAGCAAATCTTGGCCTAATTTGAATTGGACCAGTTAAGACCGTGTTTCTGCAGATCAGCCAAGCTCTGGCATTAAACGCTCCCTGCTTTTATTCCCTGACCCCTGGTACACCTCTCCTTTTGGGGTCATATCATCATTACCATAGTGCAAGCTCAGAGGCTGTGTTTCCGTGTGCCTTAATTAATGTGTGTTTATAGGAGGCCACAGGAGTGAGTGCACTTAATGAAACATTGCTACGGTGGGCTCCGGGGTCCAGGAGAGACAGCTTCTCTATTGTGTTGCTTATTCTTACAGGCTGTAAACACTTAATTGATCTGAGGAGCATATTTCACTGCGCATTCTAGGGAAATCGTTTTCGAATTGGGACTGTTCATGATTACGTTTTAACTTCTCTTTTAGGGAGTTGGGGGTAAAAAATAACTCGATCTGGTGTCTGTTTACTCCCGCAAAGCCAGGATGAATTAATGATACTCCAAACGCAAAGTGAGAGCTTAACGGAGAGCGGAATGAGAGAGAGAGAGAGAGTGTGAGCGTCTTTCTGACTGTGTCGGTATGATGATACCACTGAAAATGATCTCTGATTGTTGTGATGTCACGTCTGGGAGTTGAGGTGTGTGTGTGTGTGTGGGGGGGGGGGGGGGGGGGGGTATTGGTGCTATAAAAAGACCTGGAGGTCCCTCTCCTGCGGTGGATTGCTTTCCTCCATCAAAGAGTGATCCTGCGTGTGTGTGTGTGTATGTGTATGTGTGTGTTTGTGTGTGTGTGTGTGTGCATGCATGTGTGTCTGCGTGTGCACTGGGGCCGATGACAGGGGCCATGGCCTCCACACCCGGGGGACCGCCAATGAGAAAGAAGCATTTCCTCTAACATTCCATGGGTCACAAAAACAATTTGCCCAGAGAAAAGTGGCTAAACAGCCACTATGCTACTCGGTCGAGCTGTGTGGGGGGGAAGCACAAACTAACAGCAGAGTTTTTCTTCCTCTTTTTCAACTTCAAGGGGAAGAAACCGAGTGCAACATATTACAATTGAGCAGGCAAAACACGGCAGCGTTTAAAAATATTACTCTGCTTGCTCAACGGCGTCGCGTAATTAACAAGTTTGCTGCGTGTGTTCTGAAACCGGTTTGCATTGCGACAAACAAATTCATTTTTCACGCTTCAATTGCTTTGTGATTACTGTTAATAAAGAACACAGAACGATTCCCTACTCCATTACCGTGTACACACACCAGCTCTGCTGCAACAATGCGACTACGTGACTGAACCCTCTGAAGTGTCCCCCCCCCCCTGTCCCAGCCATTCCCATTCTAAATATGTCCGCTCCAGTTGCGCCACGTTATCTAAACACAAACATAGATGATCAGCAGACACACACACACACACATACACACACTTGATTATCTGTTGCCCTTTAATCAGCACAGAGGCTGGAACCCCCGGAGAACGCTCATGATGACATAACATCAGGTCAAGTGAAAGCCGGAGTAGGAATGCCAGCCTGAGCCCACCACAAATAAGCCACGGCTGATGGAGACACTCAGCTCGATTGCTGGTGAAGCGCTTGGATCACTTTCTCCCACAGCCCACGTGGCGCCCACTTCTGGGACAGGTACAGAGAACACAGCGGACATTCCTCAAAATACCCCACGATCTAGGACAAGTGAAAAACAGACAGTGACAAGTGGCTGGCGCGGTGTTACTAGGACAGTAATCTGAGGACAGGAGAAATAAATATATAAATAAATAAATAACCTTTGTCAAACGACCCTGAGGCTCGCCCGTGATAAACTGCCGCGGTTCGGGACGCGGCGCTGTTTAGGGAAGCGGCGCGGCCCGGCTTATCCTCTTCACTCATGCAGATAAAAGTTGGGCGAGGGTGTGAAGTGGAGTTTCTCTCTCGCTGGCTGAGTACGAAAATGTGTTTAGCGGCGGCCTTAAGAGAAGTTGATTGGGGGTGGAGGATTCTCCCTGAGCACAGTGCTTCTCCCTGGGAGAGGGAGGCCAGGTAGTTAATAGGGGTCAGCGCCAGGGCTGAAGTGTAAATTGGCAGGGGTGCATCAATTAGAGGGTGGCAGAGGCTAGGATAAGGAGAGGAGAGGAGAGCTAGATGGAGCAGGAGACAAGCATATAATCTTTATCGCCACTGCGAGATGCTGTACGCGGTCTGTGCACAGGAAAGGAGAGAGAGAGAGGGCGAGAGAGAAAGCTAAAATACTTCACAAATTAATGAGACAAAGCACTGGCTTTCTATACGTGTCCAGAATGAGATTTGTGTAATCGCTCTGTTGCATGTCAAACTCGGCATGTCAGACCGGATATATTATACATCGTCCCTTTTCTCTGAAGAAATACAAATAAGCTTTTGTCCGCTCCTTAAGGATTTGCCTCCGTGTGCATTAAAAGAATGGAAGCAACCAGTCATGCACCTGAACATGGGAGCACCTCAACATACTGTATATGTAGAATGTCACAGGAACCCATGGATTGCTCAAGTGGGCTCTTCTCTCCCGTACATGGCATCTGAATGGATCCTTCAGTGTGCCTGTACAGTACGTGTGCGTGCCGGTGTGCCCCCTCGTCTGCCGCTGACGCGTGTCCTTGTGTGCTTGTGCGGGAGTTATTCAAAAGGAGAAATATTGGATTATGTTGTGTTCACCTATCCAAGTGATCCAAGTGATTTGAACATCGAGCATTGGAGCAGACGGGCACTACGGAGCTTACATTTGCAATCTTATACCGTTTAAGTGTATATTGGAAAAAAGACAATCTCGCTTATTGAACACATTCACCCTGGAGGGCAAACTGCTACGGTAATGAACACCACACTCTCAGAGAATTACAGTGTCCTTTATCCTGCTGTAGTGGAGGATGAAAAAGGATCTGGCCGGCGCCGTACACACACACAGACACACACACGACACGCACGCACACAGAACGAGGACAGCGAAAAAACGAGGGGGGAAAAGTAGAAGAGAGGGAAAGAGAACAAACACGCATTTCAAGACCCCCATAAACCTGTAAACAAAATCCGTGGAGCAGATAAATTATAAACGCCACAATGCAATTAAAGCCAAATTCAATTTGAGCACACACTGTCCATCTGTCACGGTGAAACAAAAGCCGAGAAGCTCCATTATTACCAAATCCCTGCTCCCGTTAATTTGCTTGCTGGGAGATTTTTGAGTTTCTAGGAGCGCGGGCCGCACTTAAATGCCAGGGTTGCTCACTCAGGGTCCGTCCTCTGGAAACAGCCTCCAGATGCTCCCAATCAGCCCTCATCAAACTGCCACCTCTTTTCCTCTAATAAGAATACATTTTTCTGTCTTTTTTCCCCCCCTCTGATCCTAATGAGGTTTTTTTTGTCCAGCAACAGAACAAGGACACCTCTGGAGAGAGAGAGAGAGAGAGACATAATTTTTGCTAATGTCACTAAAGAAAACAAATAAAACACACGTGGAAAATCGAAACATCTGAATAAGAATGCTTTTTAAAAAAAAATTGCTCTTTTGATCGCATCAGCATGTCTTACAGAGGGATCTCTTAAAGCTCCTCGAACAGGTGAGGAAAATAACAGGCGATACAGTCACAGTGAGCATCTAAGATCTTTAGTCAGGCTCTGGTGATTCATTGTGTATGCTTCCTTGGTCTTGGTAAAATAGAAGCGCTCCTCTTCCTAATCCTGTTTGGCCACTTTAGAATGGTAGATAGAGATCTGTGCCCCAGAATGTGACAGTGGGGTTCAAGGGACTGAGCTTTTGCTTCTTTAAGCCAGCGGGGGGGGGAGAGAGAGAAAAAAAGGAAAACTAGCATCTTCAAAGGTGGAGGAGTGTGTCAATTTAAAATCAGAAATGTATCTGGCATCTTTATGCATCTTGAACTACAATACATCTTGGCTGATTAAAGCACATCAAAGGCGGCGCATTCATTCCTCAGAGCAAT
This sequence comes from Platichthys flesus, assembly GCF_949316205.1. NCBI lineage: Eukaryota > Metazoa > Chordata > Actinopteri > Pleuronectiformes > Pleuronectidae > Platichthys > Platichthys flesus. Next base: position 17,303,286 of record NC_084957.1, on the reverse strand, counting down.
GAGGGGAGATTTTTAATTGCAAAATGTTAAACCTCACAATTAAAAGGCTTTGTGCTACTCAGAACCAACCCAAACACAACCATTAAGGACAGCATACAAATTAGCCCCGGCCCGGGTTAAATTCGCGGGATGAGGACGGCACTAACAAGTGTGCAGGGCAAATGATAATCTTCCATCAGGAAGCGTCTCAAGGCGCCGTCCTCGCTATTAGAGCGAGGCTGCGGGCTGGAGACGGGCTTTTTTCACGATCTCCACTTTCTCCGTGACACTTCCCACATGCTGAGGTGCACGCCTGCAAACGAGGGGCAAACTAAATAAAGGGGGTTTATGAGCATTGTCACTTTCCTTGGATAAACAGCTCGACATAAAAACAAGCATGTATGAAAAAACTATGCACATGCATTAATGTGATTTGCCAACATGGATGTGAGCATGCAAACAGATGCACCGCGGCTACACAGGCCCCGGCAGCATTGAGGTGTCAGCGTGTCACAAAGGGCTGTGGCTGCCATGATAAGAGGCTGACGACGATCCTGTACAGCTATGAAGGCTGGAAATAGCCAACCAATCCAAACAGTTGTCGGGGGGCCGGCACGTTGTCAGCCTGTGGATTTACGGTGAAGCCCAGAGAATGAAGTCACCTGCACTGGTAGGTAGTTTCCTGAACCTTTCCGCGACATTGTTTTCCTTCAAAATACTGGAGGATTAATAAGGAAAAATAAACACCTGGGCAGGGTGTGACAGTGTGTGAATAGATAAAGCCTGCACACATGCAATGAGCATGCACAGACACACACACACACACACACACACGCGCCTCCCTGTAACAAGCACAGAGCCCCCTTTTACAACCCTTCAGAGTAACAACCGTGTCTAATTAAAATTCACATTTCAACCAAAAATGGAAAACAAGCCATCTTCGAAACAATCCCGTCCGTCCTCGCCCTGGTCATGAATTTCAGATAAACACTGCGATACACCGAGAGTAGTGCCACATTAATTAAAAGCCTTGATAGACGCGCCTTCCATCTAGCAGACCTATCAGGAATGAAATTTGTATCGGCGGCAGAAAGAGCAGTTGAGGGGTCCCTCAGGGGGATTAATGAAACAGACTTTCACAGAGGAGTCATCACAGCCCTGGGTTGAGGGGAGGAGGCAGGGAAGAAAGGGCCAGCAGCAGGATGTCATGTGTGGGACCGTCGCGTCACTGACCTCTCATTTCATACTTTAATAAAGTCGCACCCAGGTGTCCTTGATGCTTTCCAGTCGCCTGGGGCTCTGGGAAAAGCTAAACAGGAGGCAACACAATTCTGAACGCTCAGCCCTCCCTTTCTGCGTGTCCCTCTGTGGTTTTGTGTTATACATCCATGGGCACGCACACACAAGCACTCCACTAAGCGCCCGCAATCATACGTTGCAGACACCCGATGTGCGTTGCGTTATCTGGGTGGTACAGATTTGGGGCCTTTTTAATCAAGATGAAACTGCGCTTTGGTTGAGAAACGAGGGGTTGCTTCCTCATCGGAGCGTTCGGCTCGAGCGTCCAGCTTGTGCAATGCAAAGTCAACCGTGTTACATCGAATTCTGCAGAACGAGCCTCAAATGCTGTTTGAGTGCGGCGCTCCCCGTGTCACTTCGGCTTCATGATTTACTATCATGTGCAGTTGGTTACAGGAAATTGGAACAGCGCTGACTTGCTTTTTGAATTGTGGTCGAGACAGTTTTCCGCCGAAAACAGAAGCAGATTATCTCATTGGGACGGCTGCAGATTTAGAGATGTACAATATGCAATATATTATCACCACGCAGTCAGCGCAGACAGCTGCTATCTGTCATAAAACCCTGGCTATTGTTGGCTGCACTACACAGCAACATGTGACCTAATCTAGATGAGCAGCCACTGAGCAAATACAGGGAATGGTGTCATTTTTAATAAAGCGGTTTTATGGACTCCAGTCAACAGAGCCAGAGGAACAGGCTGAAACTTCCTTGTGCAAATGATATGGCAGCAGGAGTTTCATAACTTCCTGTGCTCAGACAGGCCTGTGGCAAGTCTCCTAACAGAGCAGCAGTCAGACAGAGAGAGAGAGAGAGAGAGAGAGAGAGAGAGAGAGAGAGAGAGAGAGAGAGAGAGAGAGAGAAAAAAAAAATAACCACAGCCTTATCAAGATTTTACAGAGACATTTCTTTAATTAGTTTTAATATTTCTTGTTTAGATAATGTCAGCCAATTGACAATTCGGTCCCAAACGGAACAGGAGGGGAACTCTGCACTTCTCTGATACAGAGGAAATGGCTGATTGAAGAGATTGCTCACTTGGTTTGATTTAAATACATATGCATATTTTGGACAGGAATCAAATACCTTGGCGTGCAACAAAAAACTTTCAGTGCCGATCTTATCGCGGGGGCGTCTCAAACGGTATCGCGCTTCACTATTTGTTAAATTCACGGGGCAGATTGTTGGAGGGAGAAAGCTATCTCCGCAACATTAATTGTGCAAACACTCTCACAACGGCTTCACGCTTTTCCTGGTGTTACGTGCTCTGTTTGCTGCCCGAGAGGCAAAGTGGACATAAAGAGTTCTCGCCGGTGACGGAGCGGTGATGGAAAAATAATTAGCGTTGCCGAGGAAAAAGAGAAAGAGAAAAAAAAAAAGAGAAGTTTCCTCTCGCAGAGATCTCAGACAAACACGCCGGGCCTCAACCCCAAAACAATGTTGATGAAAGCATGTAAACATCTGGAGCAATGAGACGTCTGCCTTTGAAACAAAGATGCCTATTTATGTTTCCTCAAAGATTGCGAGGGCAGATAGGCGGACTCTGTGCATGAGGGAACATTTAGAGTGCCCAAGGTTTGTGGAGTGTGATACTGTGGCCTACCTGCATATCCCCCCCCCCCCCCCACCCCCCACCTGCGTCTCTTGTAATCTTTTGTTTTTTCAATATCCCCACTCCCACATTAACACATTCTCAGGCTTTTGTGCTCAGGTCGCCTCTCTCCCTAACCACCTATCTCTGCGCCTCCCCTCCTCTCCCTCGCACACACCTTTTCTCTTCACCGGCCAGCAGGTGTTGAGTGGTTGTGTTTATTCCCCCCCCTTCCTCCCTCTCACCATTCCCTCTCACCTCTTCCCTCTTTCTTTCTTTCTGTTTGTGTCTCTCTCTCTCCCTGGCAGCTGGTAGGAGGAGGGAGGAGGATATAACAGCTGCACATGAGGGCGGGAGGAGAAGAAAAAAAAGAAAAAAAAAACGCACACAAGGCAAACAGCTCCAATCCCCTCAGGGTTGTCAACTCCGATCCCCCCCAACCTCTGGCGGCTTTTTTTACCAGGCAAACAGAGGAAAAACTGTTGCAGTCGGAAGACACCGGGGTCCCCGTTCCGTCGGCCCTACCTGGAGACCTCAGCCGCACCGAGCAGGGTTAACGCTCCCTGGGGCCTCGGTACGCAGCGGGCTATAACCCTGCATGGAAAGTATCCACTTGCTATCCACTTGCTCCATTTAATCATTATGAGTTTGAAAAACATGCCACTTCCACATGCAAATAGTGCTTGAATCACTTGCATCTATGAGAGAGAAACACAAAACAAGGAACACAATCAGTGTGCATTTTTTACGCTTTCTATCTCTCTCTCTCTCTCTCTCTCTCTCTCTCTTTTTACCATACCTCGCTGAGCTATACAAGTCTGAGCTGTGAGATTGTGTGTCGTTTCCACAAAAAGCATCAAAATACATGAGATCAGTCCTCGGGCTTTGTGTTGGGCCCTGGCAAGGTTAGGCCAGCCTCATTCCAAATTTCCTGAGGGGGAACGGAGAGAAAAACGATTCCATGCAGATAAATCACTCGCACAGATCAAAAGACAAATCAGTGGCAAAGACAAAAGATGCTGACTTGCAGAGAACAATAGAGACAGGGAGACGTGGGTATCAGAGGAGCCGGCCCTAAGATCCGTGGCCCCACTCAATCAAACCTGCTAACCAGGGTTTGCATACTAGGTCAAACAAACTCTGCCTCTGCAAGACAGCAAGTGTATTTAAAATGATGTGGTCGGGCTCCGAGTGTTTAGTTCTGTAAAAAGTTGGAATGTTGAGAGTTTGTAAAGTCGCCGTCTCGGTTTGATTTACTCCGAGAGTGGGAGACGCCATGTTTTGAAAAGAAAAATGGGAGGCGAGAGAAAGACAGGGGGTAAACTATTTGATATAGAGCGTCGGTGTGTGTTTGTGTGTGGGAAGTTGTGCGAGTCGCACACCTGTGTGGTTTGATGTATGCGCTCTATACTTCTGCATCTAAGACAAGAAGTCCCGTCCCATGCAGCCCTTCACGCTTCGCAGCCCACGGCCGTCTATTAACTTCTTCAATACGAGCAATAAATAAATATATGGACTCCACAACTCTTTATCAGAATTGAGGTGTCGGAGAGAGAAAAGACTCCTTTGAGAGAAAAGACTCCGAAGCCCCCCCTCACCAATATTAACTTTGATCAGACTGCTTCACCTCTACAGCTCTGTTTGGAGAAAAAAATAACAATCCTGGAAAAGGGAAGGGTCGAATGCAAAACACCTTATGACTTACCATTACAGCGTGTTTTATAATGTATGGGACCGAATTACGTTCAAAAACAGTTCACCACGCACCAGCGACAGTCATTATTTGATCCCCTCCTCCGAGATCCGCACACGATAACGCATCATTTTAGATTAAAAGGGATATGAAAGAGAAATGTAAAATAGATTTCAAGTGGGTGGAACTGATGCATTCGAGATGAATAAAATGATGTTAAATTGAACATGTGGAGCTCCGGCACAGTCACAACTGACATGTGCTTAAGAGGATGGCTTAAAGAACCGAGCAGCGGGTCCAGGTAGGCTGTAATAGCAGCCCTCCGGAAAATCTGCTGAACCCGTCAAAAAAAAATGTCACACAAGTCTCGACATCGGGCTTTATTCGAATATGGAGGGGGATAAGGAGGCCGATGGGGTCAGAGGATTTACCTAATAGATTTGGGTAGAGGGTCAGAGCCACATTCAGGTGTCGTGAGGAAGATTAGCGTGGAAACATAACCGTTCACCCGAGCCTGGCGGAGCCCTCGGCGAAACTGACCCGCGTTCCGCACTCCGCGCTCGCTATCTCCAGTCCAAACAAGTGAGATTTGATACCGCTGGTCTGGCCTGGAACAGAGGGAAAAAACAAGCCCACTGCCACAACAAAGACAGGAAATTCAGCATAGATTCCTACTTCTCTCTTTTCTCCTGCCTCTCTATACCTAACAATGCTGGTAATGGAGAGAGAACAGTGCCCGGAGCTGGCAGAGACACCTGCGACATATTTTTCTCCCGCCGCCCCCTCCCTGCCGCCAACACCCCGTCCACCCTCCCGCTACTCCCACCCCCTCGACATTAAAGTCCTTCACAGAAATCAGAATTTAATAAATCACCCCAGAGCCTGACAGAGTTTATCTCCGGGGGTCGCCTCCACTGTGCTGAGACTCACAGACAGACAAAGCCTGGCCCGATAAGATGTGAAATTAAATACAGTTAGCAGTTTGAGACAAAGGAGGGAGAGTGTCACACCGAGCTTTGTACAGCGTAAATGGCTGCTGGTCGGGGCACACACACACACACACACACACACACACACACGGGGCGTATGCACACACTCGCACATGCAAACGCCACAGAGACAGTGGGGTGATTCATTTCAGGTTTCCTCTCACATTTAGCCTCATTTGCATCATCCACTGTCAACATATCGCCTCACCCAGATACGTTCAAGAGCTTTCATTAGACGTCCAGGGGATGACATCCTTTTTACCCCGGTGCACCATTATTAATCACCAGCTCTTCTCCTGTGTGGACTCATCTCCATCACGGATCAAACGCTATCTTCCTGTGTTTCCTTTCACTCAGCAGACATCCCTGACACCAGCCATCACTACAGCTAAAGGAGACTTATGGGAGTGTGTTGGGGCTCAGACGACCTTATGAATGCGCCACATAAGCATTTAGTACTGAGAGGATATAAATGTGAGGATTTGTTCGACACTGGTAGGATCTGTCAGAGCAAACCTCCGGCAGCCTGGCACACACACACACTGCGCAGCATACCAACTGGAGGGCTCTGCGAAACAATTAGCAGCACTTTAAAGAATGAAGTGCGCATTATAAAATCGCTGCCTGGCGTTATAAGGAACCGGTGATTGCAAATGCTTTCATACCAGCATACAGTAATATTATTTTCAATTAGTTGCGGTCTCCAATTCACATCAGGATATGGCCGACCTCAGCTGTTCAAAGCAGAGTTTTTCCCCTGCTCGGTAGTTAAGAGAAAGCACAGTCAGGTTCTAAGGAGGAAGCTGTGCGGGTTGTTTAATAGGCTTAGCCTGGTTGTCGGACCTGACCTTTCCCTTCAACAAAACTGAGGCCGACGGGCCCGGGCCTGCTCTGGGAACACAATGACCTGCGGGTGAAGCCTAATCTTCTCCAACTCCATTCTCGCTGCTGACCAGACGGCCTTCGTCCACAGACTCGCTGTTGCTCCAACTGATGTCTTCCTGCTGAGACAACAGTGCCAGGGAACTGTCAACAGGCCCGGCCCAGCGGGGGCCTGGACTGGGCCTCTCACACTGAGCCCTTAGGGGTCCACAGGCACCAACACTCAGCTCCGGCAAGTGTAAGTGCTGCTCTGCAGAATCTGGAGAATGACAGGAATGCTGGGTGCCATCATGCACCCTGATAACGTTCTACATCTAAGAGCATGATGAGCCGTCTTTATTCAGCCCGTCTATGGATGTGATTGATAAAACGGGCTGCTGGGCGTTGGGGGCCTGTCATTACAGCGCAGCAGTTTGTCATTTTGAATAATCTGATCCCGAACCTCTCACATAACTCAACTATCAACTACAACTTGTACAACAATGACCATTTGCAACGTCCTCAGAGGTTAGGTCAGCCTGGAGGAGCCAGGGATTCGAACCACCACCTTCAGGCTCTTCCAGGCTGCATTTCAAAGTGCCCCTGGTGCTGCACCAAATCTATGAGAAATGCATTTTAGTTTTTTTGCACTTTTATCCCACAAACAACTGTTTTTTAAGATGCAGTTCAGACAGGGGAAGACACCCTGAGCGATGACAACAACAATGACGACGACTTACAAGACACAGACCTTGACTGCTGGTTCAGTGGAGGCGAGGAGCAGAGGGAGGAGGAGGAGGATTTTAGCAAGTAAGAGCCAGAGATAAAGATGGACCTGCTTGACAATGCAGCAGTTACAGGGTCACTTAACCCTTTATTTCCTAAGCCTCTGAGGCAGATAGACACATGAAATAAAAACAGTTTGAGAGCTTACACTTTTGGCTTATAATGTAATTTGCGCTAATGTTAATCAATAACTTAAGAATAATGAAAGAAAAGGTTCAGCCGCTGTTTTTATCATGTTTTAAATGCATGTTTTTATCTGTTTCAGACAACAAAGTGAACATGAAGGTTTTCAAAAAACCCTTTGAGGCTGTCTTTAAACAATCTTTAGGTCTTGGGAGGATATTTAAAGGGGGCCTGAGTCTTAATGGGTTCACCGAGTGCTACTAATGGAAGCACAGCAGACTTGTGACCTTATAGCCAAAGGCCCACTTCATCTAAGGCTCTGAGAGTCTTTGGTTTGCTCTCTATAATTATGCACCATGACAGGCTTTTGAGAGAGCAGCTGAAATAATATTAATCGACATAACGTGTAGCAACAGGAAAAGCAAATAGCACATATTTGTAAAGAGGATTCTATCAAACGTGCCGTAGGTATATTCGGCCGCTAGGGGTCTCAATCGAAAGACATAGTTTGATGACATCGTGAAGCAGTGTGGAATCATGGGAGTTGTTGTATTTACCACCATAGCTGATAAAAAATCTACCTTGAGCAAATCAGGCGTAAATCATGTAGCCTTCGCTGACCCCGTTCCGGAAGAAATCAACCAGCATTAGCCTCAGCTGCTGATGTAGAACGCAACATGGACACTCAATTAAAATTGCATGTGTTGAGCGCCTTTTTTGAATGTAGCCTTAAGCGGATAGGACACATTAATAAGACAAGAAAAATGAAACATCCCGTTACCTTGAATAAAATAATTTCTCTGGGTTTGAACGTTGTTGGAAACATTTTTGGTGTAGTCGTTATTAGAAATTTTAATGAAGAACTGTTACATATTATATCTTTAAATGTCTTTGGTCTTGGGGTTTGAAGGAAACACACACACACACACACAGCTGTGGCAGGACTCTGTGAGATTATATGTTAGAAATCAAGCAATGCTTCAGGGTCCTGCTACACCCAACACTGCCATACTTTAACTTTGTAAGTGTTGGATGTATGCAGGTGCGTACAAGGCAGTTCATTCTTTCCTCAAACATGTTTGGTTTTATTTCCCTACATTCAAATGTTGGGCTGTACAAGGTTGTTTTTTCTTCTCCAATGCGAGCAAACTACACAAAGACACGTTTGATCTCTGAAATCCGATCTGTATTTCTAGCATTGTCTCCAGTTCCTACCGTGGCATCTTAAAGGTCAGGAGTGAAAGGCCATTTGATAACTACAGAAAGACCTTTTGGCTTTATTACACTGCCTTTCATCTCCTTTCCTGCGGAGGTTAAAACAAAGCATCGCATCCTTTGAAAAGGAGAGGATAAAATAGATCGCTTTGGAGCCTCAAGCCTTTTTGTCACTGGGGGAAGTCTGGCATCCAGTGTACAAGGAAAAGTCTAGTGGGATATGTTTCTGAGAGCGACGAGTCTTCTCAAGCACAATTAGCATATGTCCTCTCAACCTTCTACCAAACCTCTCAATGAGACCCTGAAATCCTATTGAGATATTATTACCACTCAAACGGGGCATTACACCAAACATCCAAAGCAGACACGCACACACATGCACGCACACACACACACACACACACACACACAATCAAAGCTCAATGACACCCACTTCCCACTGAATATTGCTTTCTTTTTAATGGTAACCTTGGGAGACGGGCTGCACCAGCGCGACACTTAACAGCCACTAGTCTGAGAAAAATGTTTTTGATATGCTCGTGTCATTTAATCATCCACATTCTGCCGAGGCTGTGCAGGACAATTTTGCAGGATATTAACTCCCAACTAAACCCTGGCTTGTATCATTTGTGGGGCCAGTCAAGCAGGAGTCCCAGGAGGAGCGGAGACTTTCCCCTCACAGTCGTAGTAATCTAAGCTTGACTGGAGCGCACGCAGACTGTCTCTCTCTCACACACACACACACACTCACACTCACACACACACACACACACACACACACACACACACACACAGACACACAGCTAATAGACAGGTAGAGTGAACCATAAAGGAATAGAGGTATCAGGAAATGTACGGTGCACAGGAAGCTCTTTACTGACAGTCAGTGTGATTTGGCTGATCAAGTAACAACAATAATAGAGCTGATGAAGTACAGTAAAATAAAACAGTAAAAAAGGCAATATATATATGTATATATATATGTTATCACAGATGGCAAAATTACCTCCTTTTCTTTTTATTTCCAGACAACAGTTAGAGATTGAAGAGTATTCGTAAAAATGTCACTTTAACATGATCCATTTGGACAGCTCACATTGCTTAATGGGGTAGGAAATTCATTTTTTCTGCTGTGGAACAGACATAGTGGATGATGTGATTCTATGCAAAATATATGAAGCCATTACTAGAAAAATGCATGAGTTTCAATAGTTGGAGGGGGGTGTGGGGGGGGGGGGGGGGGGGAGAAGAAGAAGAAAAAAAAGTATCTCATTGCAGGGAGGGTATCCCTATTCTTTACCACGGACCATCACATACACACACACAATGCAACAGACAGCAAAGGCAACTGATGAAAACCATTTTTGTTCCGTCACAAAGAACTAGGTCACCCTCTCATAATTGTCAATCATGCAATAAATCTCTCTGTGGCACAAATGAATACGGCATTGGAAATGAGACAAAGCTTATTGGCATGCTATGTCAGCTTGACTCAATTCATCCCCCTTTTCACACAGGACCATTCATATGTGAAGTTGTGCAAGGGTCTCTCTCTCTTTCACACTCTCCCTCTCTTTCTCTCTCTATCTCTCTCTCTCACACTCAAAAACGCACTCTCTCTCTCACTCGCTCTCTATCCCTCTCTCACCGAGCATCAAACTCACGCTTGCACACAAGCAGAGACTCACACACTCTTAACGTGAAAGTTACACGGGATTAATGTATTTGGACAGAACATTTCAGCCAAGGGCTACTTTATTATCATAAGCATGTTTATTTCCATAGAGAACATGTCTCAGTGTATTCTCTCCACTAGGGTGGATTTGCTAGGGACATACACAAGTCGCTGTTACAACACATTGCTTTCAAGGCATTAGCACATGCATGGTCAGAGTCCGACAACTGGAGATCGCAGTTTGAAGGGTTTTTCTTCTTTTTTTTTTTGCATCCAACAACACGATCTACGGTTTCCTTAAGTGGAAGAAACCGGCGTTTCGTTTCTGAACTTAACCGCACTGACTCCTGACCGCTCCGCTCACCCACCAGCGAACCAGGTGCACAGAGGTAGGCTCCGAGCCGTCCGATTGGCCGCGAGCATTGACTTGACACAGCACTATACAGCTCCATCCACCAGAGGTTTGAGTCACGTCTCCGAGGACCCAACTGTCACTCTTTAAGAGGAGGGTAATAATAGCCGGGCGCCACAGCAAGTGGTGGCACAGGCGAATTTAAAGAAACATCAGGGAGACAGTGACATTTGAGTCTACGAGGAGAGAAACCCAAGCGCTGCAACCAATAAAGCCTCCCACTGATATTCTCACTAGGCTTAGAGGGGGAGAGACAGAGGCAGAGAGACAGCACGGAAGGCAAAGAGAGATGTCAGTGTTAGATGAAAATGTGTTGACCTGGTGATATTGATACCCCACTCATAACCTCTACAGGTGTGCGGTGCCGTCAGGAAGCAGCCCTGGGTGTGGCGGCTATCTCCATGGATAAAAGCCAGAATTGCAGACCTTATCATTTTACAGTACAACGAATGAGCCGCCTGCTCCTCTTAGAACTGCTGACAACCGGAATCACTCTGACAAATCAAGCTACTGTACAAAATAATATAGTCACACACAGCACAGGAGATCAAATTTAAAAAAAGTATGTACCCCTATATTTAAAATATTGACCGTGGGGATAACGCATTTCTTGATTTTCTAATTTTAGAAAGTCATCTGACAATCACCTCAGGATTAACGAGTGGGTTTTGATTGAGCAGGTTGAGCAAGGTTATAGTGACTTTTTTTTTAACCGGCGTTTGAACGACAGATCTGGAACAATCTGCCGATCAGTGTCAAACGCTGTGTTGCCAGAACTCGTCATCAAGATATGACCTATAAATGGAATAAGAGAAGAGTGTGGCTGGGGTAATTTGGCTGGAAGTGGGGTTAGAAGGTACAGAGCTTACACAAATTTGCCAGCAGGAGGAAAAACTATTAACTTCCGGCATCGGTGATTATTCACTCATTCAGATTTTATTTCTCATATATTTTTATATTTTAATTCCCGGAATTGTACACCTGACCGTCTGAAACTCGGAAAAAAGACATTAGAGATAACATCCACGTCTCGTCTGCAGGAGCTCACTTTACGCACAGTGTTAGTTTTTAATTCAACGCAACAAACCGACTGCGAAAAAAGTGTTTCTGGCGTCTCCGTGAATTTAGACTTCACATAAATAGCTGTGGGGCCGTTTTCTTAGTTTTCTTCTTTTTTCCCCCCCCTCCATCAGAAGGTATTGACTGAACGGCTGCTTTGTACCACCACAGAATATGCTGCTAGTCTCAAGTGTCATTAGCTTCAGGGCTTTTCCAGCTAGCGTCAGGTAAAGATTAGATAACAATCAGCCCCTTTAATAGATACTGTTGGAGGCACTGGAGCCGTTCCTGCGCTGTGCCATTCATCTGAAGCTAACAACAGAAGAAGAGACGAGTGGAAACCGATGTCATTTCCTCCCTGGTTTTCTTCTCTGTGATGTACCGCTGAGCCGGGGCTGTTGTTAAATCACATGTAACTATTGACTCAATGGAGACGATGTACAGCGCGTCTGTCTGTGAATGTGTGCGAGGAGGTTCAACTGTGATTTGTAACTAAATACGAATATAACGCAATCGATTGGAGACATTTGAAATTAATTGGATAGGCTAAATTTGAGTACTTTAAGTTTTTTATTTTACCACACTGCCATTTGCGACCACTAATTCACAACATTGTCCTATTAAACTTGAGACTTGAGAAGAAGTCTTTTGACCCGTTTTAAATTCTCAGGTGTAACCACATACAGTAACGTTGGGTACATTAAAAAAAAAAGGCTATACTATGTATGTGGTGGGCTGCCTCGCTGAAATTCCAAAAGTACAAAGGACTTTCTGTTGGTTGACATTCCTTTCTTAATATACTTCAATTATTAAGGAGGAGTCCTGCGTATTGAGTGGAGAGCTCCAAAAACATCGACGCTGGAGAAATAACATCTGCATGTTTACTCAGGAGAAGATTCATCCCCGATAGCCCCCGCGAAAACGAAGCGGCAGACAAAAAACAAGTGGAGGAAATTTGTGGAATCCCATCTGAGATTGCTTCCCTGATGGATTCCTTTTCCTGTCAGCTCAGACGAGAAATGAAGGCAGGGAAAATTAACTCCTGATACAGCCACGCTGAATTAGACAGAGAGGGGAGAGGGGGGAGAGGGAAAAAAAAAAAAAAACCTTCAGACTTTTTAAGGATTCCAGCCTTGTCATTTTCAATTTTCTGCTCTTTGGACATGCTTGTATTCAGATTCCCCAACATCTATTCGCCATATCAATCCTAATTAGACAATCTGGGCCCACGAAGGATGGGAGCGGAGTTATTTGCATAATTTAATCATAAATACTCAGTGATACATATTTCCAAATGCATTTGTACAATTATCTTTTCATCCTTGGGGCAAAAGTATTAATATGATTAGGCAATAATTCTTTAAAAAAGGGGGGAAATAGGAAACTAGCAAGTGTGCACTCTTTTTTAAACTCCAGCTTTGGGCTATATGAAAAATTAATTAATTTCTGAAGAAAATCAATTTCTCTATGTGACCATATTAGACAGAGCCAGGCAAGGATCCTGCATTCCTTCCACAATCAGGAAATCTCATCTGCTCCCTCTAACTTCTGTCAGTAGCATTTAACATCCTGGTGCGAGCGTCACTGACTTTTGCTACGCTCCCTAAATGTGCTGTAATGTGAAGGAGCCCGTGAGTAGAGACAGGCTGTGGAGCGTTGGCTGGGGAGCGGAAATCAGAGTGACCCACAATCCATCGCTGCCCTGCCAGGCAATCAGCGTCCAGGGTGAAATCATAAGGTAAAAATCACTGTTAACAAATGTGGTTTAATATGCGGGATAAGTCCTATTGACGGATGTATTTTAAACAGCTTAAGTCTGTTGTCTATAAAAAAAAATCAAAGCTAATTATCCAGCATGGGGGGGGGGAGAAATAGGTCATTTTAATTCACTGATCAGTGAGGAAAAGACCTGACGTCGATTTTCATCCATTTCATTTTGGTGCAGGGTTTAATTGGTGATTCAAGCTGCTGCTGTCGATCCAGTACAGGCATGCAAATAAGACAGGGGCTCGGACAACTAATGCATCCGACAAATTAACAATACAGGCTATGCAAATAGCCTCTAAATCCACAAATGGCATTAGACAGTGTCAGACAAAGCCTCTTTAACAAGTGAAATCTGTACTTTATCATAAGCTACAGGAAAATACGATCTTGAAAGTCTCAGGGAAAATTGATGTAAGGTTTGCCAGTGGAGCTGGTGTGTGGATTTTGTTTTCTTTTATTTAAAAAATGTTTTAATTTGCACCCGTTCCAGCCGAGTGAATGTCAAGTCAATAAAGCAATTCAGATTTTCAAGGAGACTATTTGTTTGCAAAAAAAAAAAAGAAGAAGAAGAAAAAAAAACAAAAAAACACTTTGCAGCCATCTGCCAACTGCACAGTTGACTTGAGCACATGTACTGTACCTAATCAAATTTAGCAGAGCCCCACTGACGGATTAAAAATGTGGAAACATTTTTAAAAAAAAGCGAGAGAACTTTAAATGTTTGTTTTTTCACTTCAATAAAGAAACAACACACAATATGAGGGGGCTAATTTGACTTTCAAGAAGAACTACTTGAATAGATTTGGATTTTAAACAGCTTTGTATACCATTATCTCTCTCTCCTCCTCTCCCTCTCCCTCTCTAATCAGGCATCTGTCACTCTGTTTTTGAAGTTATTATCGCCCCAGCTCCCTCTTGGATGTGGTTGCTGGGTGACGGGTATCGTAGCACCCACTCTGACTGGGAATGATTTGAATGGAATCCAGAAATCTCCCCTGAGTACCTGTAAACACATCCGTGCCTTGTAGAAAACAAATATATTATAAGGGAGCTCAGCGGAGGAGAGGAGGGAGAGAGAGAGAGACAAGCTGGCACCCTCGGTGGCAGCTCACACTGAGCGCTAAACAAAACAATTACCGTCATTTGCAAATATGTGTGTTTAGGCATAAACACTCTTGAAGTAAGAACAAGAGGGGTGATAGCTCTCGTAACACTCGCTGTCATATCAGTATCAATTAGATATATTTATTAAAAGAGGAGGAAAAAGTCGTTTTGGGCTGTGACCTGTCACTCGTAACGTTTCAGAGTCAGATCTGTTTGACTGAACCGAGCCGGGGAAAATCTATTTAAGAAGGGCATGTAAGTGAAAAGCCGTCCCATTCCCAGTGGTGGGACATTGTCTGGGGCGTGTGGTTAACCTTCAGGGGTAGACAATGATTGTCAATTAACTGCTGCATTTCTGCGCCCCAGCATCGGATAGCCTGCCTCCACAAAGCGGACCAATGAGAGATATGCGATATCTCTGCACCCCCCCCCCCCCCCCCCCCTCCCGTGTTATAATAACCTTTCAGAGAGTTCAAGTGTCACAGAGCAATAAGAACCTTTTCCATCCCACCGCAGGGAAAATGAAAAGGAAAACAAGTAGCTGGAACAGAGGGCTCCTGGAGGGCCAGAGTCATAATGTAGGGGAGATTACTGAGCCTGGATCAGTGTGGGAGCAGGAGCGAACACTGCTAATCTGGCACAAGAGTCCTTATGAAAATGAAGGGGTCAAGCAATTTGAATTGATTGTTACTTTTAATTTTAAAATTATCAGTAATTACAAAAATATGCTTCTGTTGTCAGGGTAAAATGCAAACTATTGAAAGACCCAATATAAAAGTGTGTACAAGTCATTTTTCTCATCGTGGATTATTATTGACCAACAACTAAGGGTAAGAGATGCAGCGTGGCTCTGTGATGCCTTTCACATTCACACTGCCTGCAAAATGAGAGTTGTGTTGTTTTAGCACAATAGATGGTGGGAGGGTAGAAAACAGCGTGTGAAATAGTAAGACCCATTGTACAGGAGTATTATCCACCTCATTGTTACCACTCTGCCCCGGTGCAAAGAGAGCACTGACACTGTGGTAACAGAGTGAGATGAAAAGCTAAAGTATCTCAGGCAGCCGGCTGTTGTTGTGTAACCAGAGCGGGTTTAGCCGGGCGAGCTCGGACGCTTGTTATCTTTACAGTAAGTCTTCGGCACCGAACGGAACAACGACTCTGGAGAGGCGACTTGTTTTCACCTGCAGGGTACAACCGGGCCCTGTTTGCTCAGAGCTGATCGTTCTGTCAGCAGCAATTCAATGACAAGACAGAGTGAAGCACACGCACGCACACACACACACACACACACACACACACACACACCAGCAAATAAAATCAACTTATTCTAAGTAACAGAAGCCTTTTATCCAGCGGATGCCTCACTGTTCCATGATGTAATTCTCCAAATGGGGCAGGCAGGCGAGCAGGCCAGGTCTGAGTGATTGATTTCAGCCCAGCACCAGGAGAACCTGGCTGCTTTCAGAGACAATTACAGTCCTGTCCATGTGCCCGTAATAGCCCAGCACTTTAGCGTCATTAAAGCGACGCGAGGCACTGCATTATCCTTTAACCCCCATCGCCGGCCATCCCCCCATTGACAACCCGGAGAGTTCAACCACATACTTTGTCACCTGGAGCCCCCACGCCGGGCTCTCGCGGAGGATCACCTCACAATACGTTTCTATCTATCCACCTCGATGCTTTATGTAAATGCTGCTCCGGCAACTAAGTGCACAGGTGAGCTGTTGAGACGATGGATGCCACTGGAGTGGAAATATGGAGCATAAAGGATAACGAGTGCAGACAAGAGGGAGTGTGTTTACTGACAGCAACCACTACAGGATAATTCAATTTAAAATACAGGAAATACATGAGAAAAAAAATACCACCCATAAATAGATTTAAAATGTCCCATTCTGATGACATCTCTCTCGATGTTTGATTACTTGATCTAGCATTTTTTTACCATGTGATTCTGGAGGATGGGAGTGTGTCCAACCTCATCATATATACGAATATTAACGGAACAAAATTGAATTGCAGAGTGTCTCTGTATTAGTGCTTTTATTTGTTGCCCTTGTGATACTTAAATGTGCATCTAAAAGTTTAAATCATTTTCCAAGAGTGTGTGTGTGCTTTAAAATAAAGAAATAACAAAAATAAACTGAGACTGATAAGTGTCTCAAAGTGTTTATTGTTATTCCAAACTGATATGGAGCCTTTTTTTCCATCAGATTTGCATTTCCAGCTCATTTCTGGGTGGGTAGATCAATATGGAATCAATCATGGTGACAGGTAAGATGGTAAATTTGACCAGGCTGAACCATCCTGTGAGACTAGGCGATACATCACAGATCCAGCAGCAGCAGAACAGTAAAAATAGCTTTTAATCAAATATTGATCCCCACTTAAATCACTCCATAATAAAGCATATGAAGTGAAAAATATTTCTCTCTGGCAACATGAGGTTATACGCTAATTTCTGTTTGTGTGTAGATGTTCATCTCAATTACTGTGTATTAATTTGTGTTATAGCTATCGAGGCATATTCTCCTTTTCTTGCTGCACATGTTCTTTCTTTTGTGTGAGTGTGATATAACTTCTTTAAGACATGTAGCTATCGTGGCAATGATTAGTACACAAATATAAGGTGTCATCTAATTCTATTTAAAATAATCTGAGTTGGTTTCCTCTCTCAAAGAAAAAATGTAACTTACTTCAAGTGAAACCATATCAACTCGGTGCCAAAGAGAGATACAACCTTTTATTTCAGTTATTTTAAACTAAATTTCAGGTGTCGCCTTGAATTAAAGAGTAATTGCAGTAAAGTGTGGCTCGTTAAAAACACGACAAGGCTCCCTGTTCCTCAGGGTGCCTTCGCGGTGGCAGCTCTACACCTGAACTTTATTCCACAGCATTGTGAAACTCAGCAGAGGTGTAGCCTACATTATCGATTCATTTGTTCGCAGGCAGGCAGGCTATCCATCATGGCACAGCTTTGCCCCGCACGTGTTTAAAAAAAAAAAACTTTCGCTAAACTTTTCCCCCTGGTGCGGCGCGCTGGCTCCTGCTTCTCCTCCAGCAGAGAACCGAACCCGCTCGTTCCCTTAATGCTCGGATGCAGTCTGACACATCCGCACGTGCACCCACTGTACCGATCGATTGATAGGTTCATGGTGTCGCTGGAACCACTTGTTTTAAAGCAGGGAGAAAAAATGTCTCCCATTCTCTGGCTGCTGCGCCTTTACGCACGGCTCTCCGCGAAAAGAGATGCAACCCCAAACCCGAAATGAAACCGCCGCGCGCGGCTCTCGCACTCACCTCGCGTTGGTGCAGTCGTTGTACAGGGTCTCGAAGTCCTTCCTGGAGATGAGTTTGCAGCGGTTCACCCCTGGCTGGATGGCGCCGAGCCCTCGGAGGATGCGGACCTGCTCCACATTGCACACCACCGGCGTGATCTCCAGCCGCTTCAGCTTGGTGTAGACGGTGTGCAGTCCCCCGACCAGGTGCTTCAGGAACAGGTCGAACGCCTGCGGAAGGCAGATGAGCTCGCAGCCGTCCACGGTGAACGAGGCCACCTTGGCACCGCGCAACTCGACCATCTTGCACTCGTTGTTTTGCGGTATGTTCTCAACGGGCGACGGGGTCGAGTACACGGGCTTGCCGGGGGGGAGCGCCGCGTTCGGGTTCGGGATGCCCGGGATGCCCGGGATGCCCGGGCTGCCGGCGGCGAGCAGCTCTGATCTGAACAGGTTCTGCCCGGGTCCGGACGGAGGTGCCAGGGATGGAGACGGCGATGAAGTTGTCGACGGCGGGGACGCGGTGGTGGAGGGAGTCGAGATCGGAGGCGGCGGCACCAGAGGAGTTGGTGGGATCAGAGCAGCCGGTACGGCCATGGTCACCTACAGGAGGGGGAAGATAGTAGCCGAAGTTCAAAGTATAAAAACCCACCCTGCCGAGACACCCCGAAATGAAAGAATCCACGAGAGTTACGCTCCTCGGATAAGTTAGGGGGGGGAAGTAGAAAAAGAGCTGCGCAGAAAAAGGCGTGCTGAGTGAGGGGCTTTGGGGGGGCCGAGCGGCGGGACAATGATCAAAGATAGGAGGAGGAATGACAGGAGGAAAATGAGCTGAAAAGTGCAGCTCCGCTCTGTGGATGAGTTGTTGTTGTCACACGGTACAGAGAGGGAGGAGCTAGGGGACAGTGGGAGCCTTTGAAGAGCAGATCACTGGCTGAAATGTTCCAGGTCTGCTCGAGATGTGGCATCGTTGATTCCACACGTCAGGGATCCGGTTGGATCGGATCAGAACCTGGCTAAAGGAAATTCTGCACGTTTCTCCCCTCCCCACCCCTGCACCTGTAATACCAGTCGGGTTGTTTCTGCTCCATACACCTGCTGTCCAACACATCCGCACACACTGTGCCTCCAAGCACCACCGTGTTAAGAGGAATCTTTTTTCACTTTTCATTCAGGAATTAAGATTTGTATAACTTCTATTTTCTGATTGTTATTGTGAATTATTGTCCGAGATCTGGAAGAGGGGAAATGTGCCTCACTGAATTAGTCCTCTCTCTGGTACTTGTATTTGCACAAACAGCATGTCCATAGAATGTTGTAATAATAATAACAATAATAATAATAAACATATAGCTCCTTTCAAAAAAAAGATGCAGGTTGCTTTACGGGTTAAAAATGAAAATATTTAAGGGAAACAACTGTTGGAAACAATAAGACACAAGTTAAAAGCAATCTGAAGATCACACTGCAATAGAGCACAGATGGAGAAATGACAAATGTCACAAGTGAGAAAAAGAGTAAAAATAAGATTTAATAAAACATTATAAAATGATTAAAATAAACGGTGAGATCAGAACTAGGAGAACGTTCACCTTCAAACATGTGTCTTTAAGAGAGATTTGAGAGAGGATAAGGAGTTTGCCGGATGCATCTCCTCGGGGTGACTGTTCATATGTTGTGTAACAAGCATAACACAACACAAGCCAATGGTTTAGATTGCAGCGTATATTGCACATGAGTACAAATGAAAGTTTGAGAGTGTGGCGGCCCTCCCTGAGCAGACCTGTCCCTGCAGCAGCCTGATAGGAGGAGTGTGACTCACCTCACCTGGTCTGGCTGATCTGTATGAGCTTGCAGGATTCAGCCCGTCTTTCTTCTCCCTCACTGTTCCACGGTATTTGAGTGTATTTGTAATTTGATTCCTGCAAATTCTCTTCATTTCATTTCTTTGAATATACCTATTTTTAGTTCAAATTCATGTGTGGTTCTTCCTTCTTTGTGGAGCCTTGAGCCAGGCTGTGACAACTGCAATCGCTGATCTCCAGCAGAAATAGTGATATCTTCACATCAGTTATATCGAACTACATGTGCAGTGCTTCATCTCAGCAGTTGTCTTCTTACTTTCGGTTTCAAATGCAATACTCAAACTATAAAAGCACTCAGAAGAGCATAAATCTCACAGTCCTCACAGTCTCCTTAAATTCAATCAAGCCGCACCAAATGAAAAAAAAAACAATGGATATACAAGTCCCCTAAATATGGCTAATCTTTTCTTCTAGATCCATGAAATATTCCCTGGGAAGTTGGTAAGAATGTCAAAAACACCCAGTGTCACAGTGTAAAGAATTGGTTCTTCCCTGATCCATAACACATCCTTCCACCAAGTTTTGTGGTCATCCATCCAGTGGTTTTTGTGTAATGCTGCTAAATAAAAAACAAATCAATCCGGATTTAACTATTATTTATAGTTTAGGAATAACAAATGAGCAGGTGAACATGTCATACACTTTGTCCTCAATATTCTTAGTGAATTACAATTTGCTGTTGTTAAAGAAACAAAATAAAATGTTCATTTAGCCAGAGCCAATTACATTGAAGAATTTGAGATGGTGTGAGAAACCTGGCAAATACCTAAAAAGTAAAAAAAAAAAAGATGACAAATCTACTTTTTGACACAGACAATAAAGATGCTACTGTCAACTTTAAACATGGTTCACATACTTCAGAACAGCAGCTTGTTTAAGGGTTGTACCGTTTTACGAGCCTGAGGACTGAACCAGGCTCAGCCCAGCTGGAACGTGAACTCTCCAACTTTCCATCAATCTCAATCTTCGGACAGTACGGGGAAGGGGGATGAAAGCGGAGAGGGAGGAAGCGCACCAGTGAGCCGAAGGGTCAAGTTCATGTACAGTATAACAGCAGCTTCGCACATGTCTTCAACCCCTGTGCTGTATCACCGTGCCTTTTCTTCCAGATCCAACAGTTGGTGTCACACTACAGGTAAAGATGCAGTGGAGTTATCCCCAAGTCAAACAGGTCATAAAAGCATGGAATCCTATTAAAGTCAGGTTATAGGTTTGTGTTTTGTTTGATTTTTAATTATGATTGTGGCAGAAAACCAGAAGTGCAATAACACAACTCTGAACGCATGGAGCTTGTGTCACAATTTGCAGAAATTAAAGCAAAGTTTCATGAGTTTCCGTTCATCGACTTTGTAGCGCCTGCGTTTCCTCATATGTCCAATCAGCCGGCCGATCTGGAGACACCTATATGAAGCAGTGTCGCCTTCTCCCTCATATTCTCTGTCTTTTCTGTTGTCCTGTTGTGTCAGATCAGCTTTAAGATAAGCAGTGTGCCATTTCAAAATTATCATTCAGGGAAAGAGGTAGCGTGTAGTGTAAAATCAATAGCTGCTTAAAATTCATTGCCAGGCAATCCATTTGCCCTTTATGTTGCTAACCTTTCACTTAAATATGCACCATATTAAGATTTCATTATATACAATGAATGTCACAACAGTTTGCCCACTATTTCTCTTGTTTGCATGGGTTAACTGCAAATCATTGTGCTTGTAATGTCTGAGAGATGATTTTCATTAAGGTTACGTTGGGGGAAAAGAGGGAAATACATGAGCATTAGGAGCCTAATAGGTATTAAAAGGCACCACAGGATATGTATGATGTTTTAGATACAAAGGCCTTTCAACAGACTGGGTGGGCTGCATGTGTTTGACCCCGGTTATGAAAACATGGTACCACACAAAAATGTAAGTCTGTATATTGGTGCAGTAATTTACACAAGAATACGTGTTGATATAATTCAACAAAAAAAAGCAGTACATGTAAAAGTCATGTATGGGAACCTATCTGAAAAGGAAATAGTTTACTCGGAAAACTGGACTTGCGAGAAAAATGTGTCACATCTTTCCTTCGGGCAAAGTGGAACAAAAGTAGCGGCAGTTTAAAAATGTCCTTTGCAATAGTTGGAAATTAGCAGCGTGAATGAAGTTTGCAGCGTGACTGAACTAAGTCGCTGAACAATTAGGAGTTTTCCCTCAAAGTACACAGAAGTACAGTACACGCCGGCAAGATTGCGGTAAACAAATGACTATGTCAAAATGTAATCACCCCAGATGATGTATGGCGTCAGGAAAGTGTTTGAAAACGTACAGATATGGGACAAGACTTGTGTATGATCAATGACACAGTATATTGTTTGATGTAATAATTTATTCACCCCATAAAGCCTTGATAAAACAATGTTGAAAAGCAATTTAAATTGAATTCATTTAAATGTCAATTCTCATGGTTAGGATTTTTCTATAATTGGCTATTTAATTAAAATAATTTTCATAGTCATTAATACAGCCAGCAACTTGTAGCGCGCTGACGTGTTTTAATTACATGGTATTAACAAAATTGATATGCTTTAGAAAGCATGGTGAATAAGAAATAATTAGACCAATCATACATCATCCTCTTATGGACATTAAGTGTATCACAATATAATTGATGAACTTAAAAAACGAGAGAGATAAATAACTTTAATTGTACAGACTTGGTGTACAGAGCTGGGAACAAAGAATCATACTCACGATGTATTATATTTCAGAGGCAATTCATTATCTGTAACATCACTTAGCTCCGTGTGTCCAGCACTCTCCTCTAACCTATGATTACATGACATTTGAAAGCAGTGATACCGTGTAGTCTTTTAAAAATGTCCTCTTACCTAGTCTGCATAAATCTTCAAACTGATTTTTTTTCCCTGCATCGGCAAATAAGGGGGGGGGGGGGAGCGGCCGCCTCAGACATAGGAATAATTTAGATGCTCGGAATTAAGCACTTATTGATCTTGAATATTTGTTCCTCGAAGGTTACACTGCTTTGACCCCATCTATCCTTAGACACCGTCCAACACAAACATGCCACTTGGGGTAACGGGGTTGTGTCAGGGAGCACTCACACTGACGGTGGAGGGGGTGTGATGATATTCTGCACCGGCCACATTGTGAATTAAAGTGCAGGCGCGCTCTTGCTGTTCACTTACCAAGACTTCAGTGATGAATTTCTGCAATCTTTCTATCAGAGCTACCGATTTTGAAGTCAGAATGGGATCCTGTGACAGTCCACATTAGCAGTTGAAACGACGAGTCACAGCTTTTTTCACTGTAAATTGAAAAATTCGGATAGAGATTATAGATTTGGACTTTTGGTGCCAAACCAGGCATCTGAATGACCACCCTGTAATCTGAAAAAGTTTGATGGGTGTCTTTGATCATTTTCTGATACAATATTCACACGATGATTCAAACACAAGTAGATAAGTAAACAATGAATGCTACGACACTAAGTAGGAGCCAAACAGTCATACACAAGGTTGTTTCATTCTTGTAGTAGAAATATAAAGGAAAAAAACGTCCTTATATGATTTATTTGTCTTTAAACATAGTTAAAGACTCACCGTGTAGCACTGGCTCCCCACATATGGAGAGTCCACGAGCAGTGGGTTCAGGTTCGGTTCGGACCAGGCCCTTCGCTGTGCATCTTCAGCCACTCTCCCCATTTCAAGCTTGAAATGTCCTGTCAAAAATATCTACAAAAAAAAGCAGTTAGAAATAGATTACTAGCTCCTCCCTTTAAGCCGCATCCACACAAAATATGAATGGTACTTCCCCAACCCAGGCCACGCTCAGATATTAAATACCTGCATCAAGGCTAATGCCCTTGCTCGCCATGTGAAAAAAACTTGAATGGATTTGCTATCACTAAACCCTTCCATTAGATTTCTTGAGAATCTGTTAAGTAGTTCATAATAATAATAATCTTTAGTTTCAGCTCTAGTCAATATAAAGTGAGAGTCACTTTAAGCCTGTAAAGCATATTGAAAACAGCACAAGGTAACCATGTAACCAAAAATACAACAAGAATGACATGCAATAGAACGCATACCTCTGCCAAGGGATACCAGTCATTCATAAAAACTCGGAAATATCAGTCCTCTAAATATATCTAATTGTGTGTGAAATTATTCCATTGGAAATCGGTGGAAATATATAAAAAGCCCCATCTCTCAATGTTAAAGAACGTGACCCTAACCCTTCCAAAAAATCCTGTGTCCGCCCCTTTGTCCAGATCCGCGCTAACTATCAATGGCTTCTATCTTGGCCCATGTTCAATCCTTCCACCAAGTTTCATGGAAATCTGCTCTGTAGTTTTTGTGTGCCATACTGCTGACAAACAAACCAACCAACAAATAAATTGAAAGCGGAGGAGAACCTAACCTAACTCATGGCCGGATTTAACAATGGAAAACAAAAACCAACTTTACAAAAGTTGTTGAAATTGTCCGATATGAAATCTACGTCAGCCATATCGAATTCTTTGTGATGGATCTACATTTCTTCCAGTGCAAAGGCCGTGATAGAATAAGTTCACTATGAACAAACCCTTTTTTCTACACTTTTACAGTTACTCAAAGTTAACTTACAGGCAATGCACCGTAAACATGGGTAAAGCACTTGAACAATCTTCTGCCTCTTGATACAAGAGTAAAAGGACTTGGATTCAGATAACCTAATGAAATGCTCCTTCACACAGAGTTTGTCAAATAACAGCTTTATGGTAATATAACTGCTCAAAAGAGGAGAAAATGGAGTTCACTCCCTTTTCAAAGAGCCCCCATCACCGATAGTCCCACAATTACAGTAGTCACGGCCCACATCCTGCGGTACTTCATTTGATGCCACGCAGCTTCCAATATAACTGGGGAGCACGAAACAGAGAGATTTGTGGATATCTAAATTGCAAAAGCAGAAACCTGTATAAACAGCGGTAATTACCGGGCCATTGACAGTCTCTCAGTGTTGTGCTCATTCTGCCACAGCCGCAGTGATTAAAATGAATCCTCATCGACTTCTCCATTAAAGCGCTGGCAGGAGCGATCCCGTGACCTTTCCCCATTGATTGAACATAACAATCACAATTCAATTGTAATGCAAAGAGAACATTTGTTATAATGTACATGAGATGCATGAGCCATTTCCTGGGAGCGGGGAAGGGTAATCAATGGAGTGACTCTTGGCGTGATGCAAGGAGAATGAGGCTGTGTTCAGAGGGCCTAATTCATACAGCCTGCAGTGTATGATGGAAGGCAATGATATGCATGTAAACACTCTGATTTCTCTCTGCTCATCATTCGATAGGATAACAACAAATGCTCATTTCTGCGTCCGCTAGGCTGCCCCGTGCACTCTGCCGTGATTGGCAGTGATGTACGTGCGCAAACAGCCCGGTACACTTCCGATTCAATCTGAGATCGGAGTTTCATTCGCGTATCATGCCGCGCGTTATCTTCAAGAAAACGGCGACTGCAATCTTTCAAGGGACGCGACGTAATGTAACATCATGTGACTTCAGGGACAACAGACCGTTATCGCGACACTCGTAGAATCACTAAGCAGAAGACCGAGAACCCACATAAACCTACACACTGCTCAATGTTTAACGCGGCGATACTGTACGTTCTCCTGACAGTCAGGCAAGGACGAGCTTGTAAAACCGTAATTACTAATGATTAGCCAAACTCGGGCGAGTGAAACCGCAACTTACACGATCCATGCGCCAGAGTAAAGGAGAATAAAGCATGATAGGCATAACAACCCATCCCCATTCGGTGCCATTTTAAAAGCTGCACTCGATGGTGTCTTTCAAAAACTGTCTTATGAAGAGTGTATGCGAATGATGTCCTTAAGGGATTTCTTTTTAGAATCAGGAGATTATAGTTTACACGGACATTAAACAGATTAAACCAGGCAGCTCTCTAAAGGCAGTTTATCTAATGGAGAAAATGTGGTATGCTAATTGAGAAATTCCGATGGTAAAATTATATTTAAACCCCTCTCTCTCTCTCTCACTCACTCAGCCTCCCTCTCTGCTGGAGGATTTCAGTTTGGCTTGATGAAATCAAATGGCTAATCACAGCCATAAGCTGCGAGACGTTAGCTGAGGGAAACAGTGTTTGCCGTGCTAAAAGGTAATTGTCTCGGAAAACTTCATCGATGACAGATTCAATTCCATTTGGTAAATGTTTAATAAATGCTGTACAAACAGGCAGGCCTATCTCGCTGTTCTTAGAAAACAAAGGGAAACTTTAATTGCTTTAATCATCCCGAGCTTTGACGTTGTTATTGGCCTTAAAAATAGCAGTTAACAGAAACTGTCCTGCTGAGGAAATTGAACCACATTTGGAAAACGATCCGCAATTAAGATAGGGGCATCCCGGGCAGCTAGGTCCAGGAGGATTGTTGTGACTAGGAAAAACATTCCAAGTCATACAAAGCTATTCAATTAACAGAAGGACCCAAGAAAAACAACCTCCCTATTATGTATCACTTACTTTAATCAGATTGAAAGCGATTGTATTCCTTTTTGAAAATCCCAGAACACAAACACGTTAATTAACAGATAGGAGGGTGGAAAGATGTATTTTTCATTAGAGGGTGAAATAATGTTCCCCTTTAACATCAAGGAAAATCAACTGCTTACTGCAGTTAAACCAGTCAGCGGTGTAAATTCCCTGCCAGCATTTTTATTTAAAACCTCATTAATGTGTTTCAACCCAGCATAGCTGTACCTTTAATCTGCACTAAAAGGAAATAATGCGTTTCCTGCTTTATTTACCAGCCTGACTTAACAAGTGTTCCTGTACAATTAGAATTCTTAATAGATCTGGAAACAAAAGGACTTTGAAGGTGGGAAAGTGCTGACATTATTTCACAGGGGAAAAACACTCTTGAGAAAAAAGATCTGCTGTAAATGTAGTTTCCTGGAACACAGGCGCACTGCAATGTTGGTCTCTCTCATTAGAAATGCCATGCACAGGACATAAATCAAGGCCCGTAAAACATTTCATTGCCACACAACACTAAATTACACACTCGCTGGTTTGCCATACTGATTGTGTTTAAAGATTGTAATTTTACTTTTATTCCCATTAAATCTATGCAGGGCTTTACAATCCATAAACAGAGTATCTGTAATAAAAGTTAATAAATGTCAGAATTTGCATTTGGACAAAAATACCCCCCCACTACATTTTTTTGCAAATATCAATCTGTGAACCTTTCAGGGTTTCGTCAAACAAAATGCTAATTGTACCTTTAGGAATTTAGTGACATGAAATTAGATGCAATGTCCTTTGGAATCAAGAGATCTGCTAAACTGGAATACATTAAGAGTGAGGCCAAAGCCAAGTGGAGGAGGATTGCTTCTGGTACAGAACAAAATAAAACAGATTATATATTGTTTTATAATGAGCAGTGACATGCACATATCCACAAAAACTGAACATTGAAACCTTTATGAAGGAGGGATCTATTGCAGACCTGTTATATTAGAGTGGATTAGTTTTACCTGGGAGCATATATTTGTGTAATAAATAAATTTGTGTAAGGAATCCTGCAGTTTTCTATTGGGCCATGTGCAATGTAATGACAGTTAAGTAAGAAAAACATCATTTTTTTGCCATTTGACCCTTTTGTTAGTTTGGACTAGTTCTTTTCATTTCCCTTTTCCTCTTCTCATGACTGAATTATATTGGTATAGTATACTTGGACTTGGTCATGGAAATGTTACACACGTTAAATTTCCAAACAATGCTGTCATGTTGTAAAAATCCAGCTCACATGTAGTTTGTTTTTAATGCTCAATCCATGCAGGTTTCTTTCATGCAACCTGGTGATATGACAGGAGCAAAGGTGGAAATTAGGAGACAAACAACCTATTAGTAGTGAAGGTTAAAAGACTTGTTGTTCAGAAGGCTTGGACTTGGATAATAGAGACATTCTTATAGAGACAATGTTATGTGGGGACATTCTTCACTGACTTGGCTAAAAGCTAAGAAGATGAAACATTCAAAAGGAGAAATACTGAAGAAACCTATAAACGGACAAAGGGAACGTGTTACTTTGAAAGAACACACTCGACATATTTGCACAAAATATTGAAGACACTAAAGAACACCACAAGAAATGTCCACTTTTTCTCCCGGGCCTGCAATAAAACAACAGACATAACAAATAACAATCTAGCCATCTTCGTCTGTGTGATTACTGCCAAGTTTGGTACCAGGGAGGATTTCCTGTCTTTGCAAGCCATGCGAGGCATGACCAGAGGTGAGGATTAGTATGAACAAGTTCTTTTGGCGAAAAAGCAACTGTGAGCAGCATCATTATCACCTGACATCAGACGCCCCGTCAAAGAGACACAGCTCCAGCTGGTGTATTAGAGAGGGTGGAGTATTATATGTGTTCAATAATTTACTATTGTTGAAAAAATTGAAATGGCTCTTGATAGGAAAGAGGTTCCCCCCCGCTGCCTTTCTGTGTGGGACAGAATGATATATTCTTATGTGTTTAAGTTAACACAAGGTTGTCATTTATTTCTTAACTATTGCTGAACATTACGTAGGTTGTGTACATTTCTTTCATATTGTTTTGAGGGAGATATAAACTCGATAAAAGGAGTTCTGCAGTCTTGAACAATCTTGATTTTATAATTGCAGAAATGTAGTACATTGTATTTTACAGATGACATTTTGTAATCTTTCAGTGACTGTTTGATGTATTTATTTTTATTTATTGTTTCCACTGTTAAGGTTCAAAAGTCCAACTTCATTCTCCTACTTCATTTCATACATATATCAAATCACACATATTAAAGCTAAACCCTCAGCAACACAAAAGTCATGCAAAATGATCTCGTCCTAATTTTAGTCACCAATTCAAAGAAATGTAACACACACAATATTTCTACATAATAAATTAGCTTATGTATCATCTTTAATGAGCATCATGAACTAATGATATTTGACAAAAAAGGCTCCTAATAGAGGCGAACATTGTACCCCGACACCATTTGACATTTCAAATTAAAATCAGATTTGAGAGGCATTATCATGGACACTTGTGTAATCACGTCACTTATTAAGTGACTAGTTGTTTTTGCAATTATGAGGAATGATTAATGTTTTCCTGTGGTCATACCATTTGATATTTAACAGTAACCCTAACTGACAGTACCCTAAAAAGGTCACTTAAGGTGACTTAAGGCAGAAATGTCACAAAAACCATAACACAAAGAAATGTCCTGAAGTAGAAGGAAATATATCATATATTCTAGGATCTATAGGGAGTTGCTAAATGCCTCATGCTATATTCGCCAGCTATTCACTAGCACTTTAATATGGGTTGTTAAGGTCTACTTAAGGTCCTACCCATCATGCACATAAGATCATTGCATCATTAACATGGAAGAAACATAATTCCCCCCCCGTTAGACAAACCAAGCTCAACACAAGCTGCTCACCAGTTCAACAGGCTGTTAAAACGAAAGGAACCAGTGATGGGTGCAGCCACGTCACCGATTCCATACTGTGTCACATGGTCATGTTAATGTTTATTTATTATGATCACCATATGATGCTGATATCATGATGCATGATATGATAGTAAAAATTTATAATAGGAGTTGGTATTAGAAGCCATTCTTCATTTTAGTATCAAAGCCGCAATACATCAAAAAGTCCTGGCAGGGCAGCGCCACGTGCCATCATATCTCACAGTTTGCAGTAGGTCACTATGCTCTGGTGACTTCATAAACTATGCATCCAACAACAATGATTATTCATGTCATTCTTCAAACATCCTTGAGAGGATCTCGATGCAGCAGCGATTCAACCTTTCGTATTAATTCAAGCTTGGCTAAGAATGTACCATCTGGGCCCTTGTACTTCATGATTAATGCCGAGGAGTTGATTCATATGTGCAACTGGAGTTTAATAAACAAGGATTTCAGAGTTAAATGGCACATACAAATGCTCGGGATGAACACATTCAGAGTATCTAATTTGTGTTCTCGGTAATAAAGCCCGCTCATGATTGCTCACTACAATCATCTCCAAGATACACAAATATGAGGATTTGGTGATTAACATAATGTGTTTCTTCCACAGGGAAAATAATCCTGCAATTCTGAGATGCCTTCAGACATATGTACATAAGATTCTTTATTTGGTCCAAATTAACTTACTACTGGTACAGCATGATTAAAAATGGCTTAAATAAATAATTACTACACATCATTGTGCAGATTAAGCACCGACCAACTTTTCCCTTTTAAAGCGATGTTGTTTGTACTAGACGTCGTGGCTTTGGCAAACAAAATTAACTTTGTAATCCTTCTCTTAGCCACATTCGCTCAGTCCATTTCAATGTCACAGCACAGGCGGCATGAGTGGAGGCATCAGGGCTGCTCATAGTATCCTGATGAGACAGA
The DNA here is from genome assembly GCF_949316205.1 of Platichthys flesus. Taxonomy (NCBI): domain Eukaryota; kingdom Metazoa; phylum Chordata; class Actinopteri; order Pleuronectiformes; family Pleuronectidae; genus Platichthys; species Platichthys flesus. The sequence continues at coordinate 17,273,114 of NC_084957.1, read as the reverse complement.
GAGGTAGCACACAACAGTGACCTCTACAGGAACAGCCCAACACATCAACTGCTGCTGAATCACTAAGGATTTTTGGTCCATCACATTAGGAAAAAATCTTTGTTGCTGAGGCATAATAGAGTTTTTTTTTATTTATTATGTTTTCACGCAACCAGGAGCACGGAGGTCGTTCTCATATCTGTATTTATTTATAGTATTTATAAATTCATTTATTTAGCTTTACTATAATTTTTTTCTTTTAAATGCTTTGAAATAAGAATCATTGTGTTTGTTACTTTGGGTTCCTTGGATGTCATTCGAAACACCAATGGCTGCACAATAAATACAAAAAAAGGTCCAAAACAGTTTATGTTTAGACCAATATACCAAATAATTGAATAATCTAAATATTGCTTTACAGAATGTCTTTACTTTAAAGTATCATGTCGTAGATGACAGTTTTACTATAAGCTGCACATATGAAAAAGATCAAGAGGCCGACAGACATTATTAAAAGGTGTAAGGCAAACAGGTGAATGCTGCTGCATATTAAAAAAAAAAAAGTACTGCCGTCACACATCCCAGCCTGTCTGCTTTTAGCTGGAGACAAAGAACAGTGCCGAGCAGTGTCTTTAGTGTTATAGAGGAGGAATGGGAGGGTGCCAAGCCACGCAGACCACAGCCAAGTGCAGGATCACAGAGGAGGAATGAATGATGCTCAGATAAGGGACAAAGTAAAGAGGGCAGACCAAACAGGAAAACTAAGAAGGGAGAATGTGTGGGGCGTTGCCTGCCTGGGCAGGAAAATGTGCCGATACAAATATGTTGGTTTTCTTTTTTTGTTGTTGTGAAGCAATCACAGAAAACATTCCAGTTTTATTAGACATACGTCAGGGGATAGCTAACCTCTAACCCTTAATCAAATTACTCGTGACATTCTACACAAAGCCTAGAAATTTGTTTGACATCAAACATAAGCATTCCTGGAATCAAAAAATCTTATATCCAGTGAGCAGCCAGAATCGAATTCATAGCTTTGGGTTCTAAGATATCTTGCAGGCTGAGAAGCAGATAAAACGGACCAAATAAGCAGTAACATGCAACTTATTTGGTTCAAGCAATAATAAATCCATGCTCCCTTTTACACTTTGACTGCAATGCAATCTATCCGTAACCAGGGTTTCTGCAGGTTTCAATGAGTTTAATTTAATACTTTAAAGACCATAAGGAATCGAATTTGAGACCTATATGTCAAGTGTGACAGATATGATGGAATATCGGGGTCCCGGAATTACAAATCAAATTTGAAGTGAAGTAGCCGAGGACAGAATAACCTTTGACACAACAAGTTATTGCGCAAAGTACAAGCAAAGACACAAGGTATCATCGACTCTCTACACCTGATAAATTGTGAACAGGGTGTTTGTTCACCATCAGTTGTCAGTTCTAAGCTGCTCTTGTTTGTAGTTTTATTACACCTTGCCAATATAGACATATTAAACTATGGATTCTGCAAGTATGACGAAGAGGAATCAAATCAATGTTAACATAATCAAGACCTTTTTATCATATCTAACACCTTTTAACATATTTAATATTTTTTTAAGTCCTAAAATGTGGTGGTATCAGAGACTTGTCTGAGAAATAAATGATCTACCATTGAGGAGCAGCTCAATTGACACTTTAAAGTTGTGGTAAAATATAAAAACAATTTGTGAATGTCCTCACGGCACAATTATAGACGTTAACGTGCAAAATTAGTGATTAAGAATAGGGCTAAAAAACATAGAGCAGTCAGCCTATTTCTTCACACAAGAGACCAGGAGAACACAGGCTACGCTGTTGCCCCCCTCACTTCTTTTTACCGGAGTTCCTTTCAAATTCACTTCAGCAGCACAAAATCCTCCCAAGAGACAGCATTGTCCTCCTGCTTGTCCCTTGGGCTTCCCATCTCTCAGTAACATCTCTTCACTCTACACGATTTAGCCCCACACCTAGTAGACAGACTCTTTTTTTCTTATTCGACAGCACCTCTTTTTTAAATGGTTCAAAGTAATTTAATGAAAATTAATTAAAAGGCTTTTTAACAGCCACCTCTAAACGCACAGGATGGTTAAAGGCTTTGTGTAAAATTTCCTGAGTTCTCAGTGTTTTTTTTTTTTTTTACAATGACACTCTGAAACAATTGTACTGAATAGCCTTTCAGTGGTTTCACCTCCCTTGAATGATAATCTCTGTTGTGTTATTATGTGTGAAAATAAAGGGTACACACATTTCTCTCCCTCTCTCTGTGTGGCTGCATTCAGGAGACCTAGAATAGCAGATTTTACACCGATGGCTGAGTCGCAATTGCAGCTACAAATGTACGAACACCACACTTTCATAATAACGCGGTCCAAATGTTTCAAAAGGCGCATAGGTCTGCTCTAGTGAACTTGAATGTGTGGTCCTTGGTGCATAAAGTAAGCATAAGGGCAACTCTATAGCGATGGGGCTTTACTGAATGAAATGAAAAAGCCTAAGGCGTCGGAGTTAATACATTAAGACCGCAGAGCCGACAGACAAGAAATACTAAGACGGGAACTAGAACAAACGATAGAGAACAGCAGTGAAATGAGGATTATTCCGTTTTTTGCTGTGACAAGTAGCGATCGTCGGTTCAAGTCTAAAAGGTGAAAGCTCTGTTTTAGGAAGAAAAAAAAAGAATTAATTTAAAAAGGCAGCGTGGGCTTATCTCTGATATCACGAGGGGGTCCAGAGGCTCTCGCCAACAGAAAAACCATCAAATAAACCACTTCTGTGATTCCAAAGTACCACAATATTATCATATCTATTCACTACTAGCATGATGCAAATAGGCTCAATGGCATGCTTGCCTCTACAAAACTCTCCCACAGGGCTCTAATAAAACAGTACAGTTTCCCACTCTCCGTTCTCTATCGGAAATGTACCAGTCGGCAGCCCTGTGATCTGTGAGAGACAAAATGAGACGCAGCAGCTACAACAGAACTGAGACACAGTCAGAGTATTCCCTGTGCTCCGTGAATAGATAATGCTTTTCCTTCACATTCCTTTATTCTTTCAAAAAGAATGCATCAGAGGCCAAATATTAATTCTTCCCGTCATATGGAGGGCCTACGCAAGTGGCATACTAGGATGGGCTTTTGAATGATTAAGGGAACACATAAAGGGTTCCTTGTGGTGCTTTGAACTTTCTGCAGAGTTCTGAGTCCCCTCAACTTATTCCCCACTCTGCAGGAGACTTGATGTTAAAAGACAACATTAATGAAAGCTCAGTAACAGGTAGAGACAGAGGGATTAATGCAATCTAAACACAGAAAAAAAAAAGAGAAGTGGAGAGCTGGCTCTGGCTAGCAGGTGAATGGGGGGAACACTTTTCCTCACTTTTACTCCTTCCTCCCCCCATGAATCTCCTTTAAAGAAATGCCAATAGATCTGATTGCCTAATTCTCTATTCCCTCCCCGGCCCCTCCCCTCCCCGTGCCCGTGAAGATGCACGTGCGGGGGAATCACTTCAAGGAATGACATTGACTGGGGAAGTGCTGACTTGCACCACTGTTTGTCTTTTGATGTGAGAGATCAAATCGATGTGCACAGCGCTCTCCGAGCAATGTGCAGGCAGATTAGCATTAGCCCGAAGGTGCCTGCTCGCCCTCAATCATTAGCGTTTACGACTCTCGAAATAATCAGGATTTACTCAGCGCTGTTGTTGCGCCGTATTGATAGGTGCAAAAGCGGCGTAACATTTAAGATGGAGGGTAATGCGGGGCTGTCATAATGAGACTAACACCTACATAAGCCACAGACACTGGCTGACACTGACATTTGTTATTGGTGTGAGCTATGTTATTTGTCACTGGCCTGGTGTGCAATGGTGCCTTCACATGGAAAATACCACGATGAGATCTCCTGAGTGCTTAAGTCAGATGGATGGAATGCTCTTGAACACTGATAAAGGTTGATTTCAGGTTGTGCTAACATTACTGTGGGCAAACTAATGCAGAATAATTGTGGTGGTTTGTCCTGTCAAGACGCAGAACAATGACATATTTAACGCTCGAAAGTTTGCCTCTGCATCGCAAGTGGGAGAGTGGCCCTCTCCGTCAATATTTGAATACGTTTCGATTTGTGTTGGAGTGCGCTTCGTGACGAAAGCATATCCAAACTGTCCTGTCGGAAGAAGTCAAACAGTAATTGTGTAAAGAAAATATTAACACGTACAACTTGGAGATTAAAAAAAAAATAAAAGGTGCAAGGATCTTGGCCGTGCATTTCTGCCACATTTGAATTCTTACTGTTTGCCTGTAACTCCATGCTAATGATCAAAGATTCTCCTGAGTTTAAGTTATGAAGATGAGATGAGGAGAGAGAGAGAGAGAGAGAGAGAGAGAGAGAGAGAGAAGATAAGAGAGAGAAACTGCTTTGCTGCCCTGCTTTGAACACTTTTACACTTTCCAACAAGCTTTGTTTTTTAATTGGCTGAAATTAATCTTAGGGATGTAGATGCCTGATTTGCATTCATTAAAACCCAACCAAAAGAAGTCATGCTTAATTCCAATCAAATTTGCTTAATTATGCATGGCGAGATATTCCCAAATGAGCTGTGGATTTTGGTTAGACCCCGTTTTTGTTTCCTATAGCAAATAAAATGTAATGAAGCTGTCTTTTTGTGTTTTACTGAATGTTGAGGAGCACATGAGGAGCACCTTGAGCCTGGGCTGAAAACAATATTACTGCTAAAGTACTTATAAGAATCTGCATTTTTCATTGTTAATTGTGGATGTCAGCATCATTAATTTTAATTTACGGCAGGCAATAAAATTAAGAATACTTTGTGCTGATGTTTTAAATCATGCCTGTGAAGGGGACACATAATGCAACTTAAATCTCAAGTAGATATTGATTGGGGTGGATGGTCTTTTCTATGAATCTTAAATAGGCAGACGCTGGGAATCTGCTTGAGACTTCACTTTTACGAGTTAACTCCGGCACCAGATAGCACAAAAGCAATACAATTAAAGAAGTGTCAGCTCATGCACACGCAGGCGCAAATGTGCACGTGCACGCGCGCACACTTAATCAGCAGACTGCATAACAGAGAGATCATAAAGGAGTGAGTGCAACGCTGTAATCTGAGCAGGACTAACTTCCCTTAGAAGAGCTTAGAATAAGAGTACAGCGTTTTTTTCCGACATCAAGTTAATCTGAAATCCTCCCTGCACTTTTCAATAGACCTTGTTTTGCTATTTTGTCATACTAATTAGTTTGTCGGACATTGTCAGACTGTTTGCACAGACAGAATGAAAGGCGAGCGCAGGAGTTTGAGGTGCAGCGCTGAGCAGCATACGTGGTCTATGGGGGATGACATTGTGTGTTTCTGCTCCAACACGTGATTTATAGCTTCATTTGCACCGTGCTTGTACGAAACACATCCTGCCGCTGCAAGAGCTTTAGTGCATTGTAGTCTGAAAACAAAGGAAGAATAAAATTGATCTTTTCTGGACACACACAAAATCAATGAATGGCTATTTCCTGTTCCATGGCATGTTAGTCCAACTGCGTGCTCAATCCTTGAACTTCCCATGTGTCCTCGGTGCTTGAGAGGAAAGGTCTCGCGAGTTCAGCGGAAACTTATGATCATGTCAGATTCTCCCCATCGGAGATGGTTTATCTGCCTTGACACGAAAAAAGAAAATGTTGAAGGGACCTTGGTTTTCACATTTGTGTTAACATTTACTTACATATCTAATTTAAATGGCAACGGTATTCACTGTTCTGAATTTAATTGAAATTTGTAGGCACTTTTGCAAGAGCCAACTTTACATATAAAAGAAACAGACTAGAATAAACCTGCATGGCACTTAATGGAACCACACCAAATTGCACAAAGTCATAAATAACAGCCACTGAAATAAGCCAGATTTTATATCTTAAAAAAAATAAAAAATGATTCCCTTGGAAGAAGGTGAACATGTTCACAAACGCTTTATCTCGCAATGTTGAGAAAGAGAAAATAAATCCTGGATCTGCCCCCTGATATGGATCCCTGCCAAATTCTAATGTTTGCAATGTGGAAATCAGTGGAAATGTGTGGACTCATTTGGTGAAGCCTAATGTGCCTGACTTCAGAGGATGTGTCTGTACCTGTTGTCCTATGCATTCTGTTCTCCAAAGAGGTGATTGTGTTTCCAACACAAAAAAAGACTCAACAGTGATGTTCAATTGTTCTCCTCAGGGCTGGCTGTAAGCCAGTGGCTCCTTCATGACACAAGGAGCTGGTGCACTATCAGCTCCCCTCTCCTCTTCCTGTCTCCTTTCCTGGCGGTGACTGAAGCAAGTCACTCTAATGCAACAATGATGGTGATTTCACTCTGCTTATCGAAGCGAGTAAGTACTTAAGCAGCTGCTTGTACTTTGATCCAATTTACTTCCTGAATGTGTGCTTCCTCATGCACAGTAAACAGGTCTGCCTAAACTGTCATTAGTTCAAAGCCCAGGCAAATAGTTCACATGATTATTGTTTGCATAGTTTTTTTTCCTTCTGCTTTGTTCTGTAACTCTGTTAACAGAAGTGGGTTAACTTAAGTGACAGGCCTCATCGATATGGGGGCGTATATTACAGGTATCAATTTGTATGTTCTGGCAATGGCTGTAATTCAATACTGCCAGCGGAGCCACGGGGGCTGAATGGGGAAGCCATAAGTTGAACAGCGCAACCTTTAACATTATTGTGTGCTTGACTCGTCCCCAAGGACGGGACAGATAAAAGATGATCAGTAAGAAAATTGATAGCACTGATTTAATAAACATCCTCAAAATGATCCCGGTGACCTGCGGGTAGGGCGGCAGTCACTCGCACTTCTCCCGGGTTAAAGAATCAAGTGAGATGATTCATTTGAGTGACTGGGGTAGTTGAGTTTGATGGATCATTCTTAGAAGCCTCATTGCTAATCTTCGGCTCCTCTTTTTTAGGTTATTCACAGATCAGTGAGTTTTCCGGCTAATCCTGGACCTGACGCTGCTCTTGTCTGTGTACATGGTATTCATCATACTCTGACAGGGAGAGTCCTTCAGACGACAAACAACCTTCAGAGAGGGGAGGCAGGCAAGCAGTAGGTGTGCAGTTATTTTGGATACATTTCACAGTGGAGTGGGAAAGCTGCATGGGGAGATGTATGGTGTCCTTGTTGGGTGCGGAGAGATGGACCCTTCTCCGTTTCCTGGCATAATCATTCTGAGCCTCAGCCATGCCTTCGACAACTCAATCAGACAGCCCTCTACCTGTAAAGTGGCTGGGTTGATTTGATTGCCATTTTTATTGGATCCCGGTCACATAAATCAAACCAATGGGGACGGCTGTACAGACGTGACCACTCGTCATTCGCTAGTAGCCTTGGAAACATTGTTTCGGGGGCCGCGCGGCTGTCATCGGAGGTAAATCAGGGGTCTGAAGTTTCTTCCCTCCAACACAGGAGCATTGGAGTTAAATCATCTTGAAAATTGATGTCACTGTGCCCAAGCGGTTTCACCTATCCCTTGGATAGAGTCTCATCAAATGGTGACAATGTCAGCACTTTTACCCTTCACTCAAAACAGGATGCTCTCTGTCCTCAGGCCTACGGGCCTGTTGTTTCTGATAAGAGCTGTTAAAGTGTTGACCTTTTTCGTTACAGATTTTTGTCTGCCTGTTTGAAATTTACGATCACAAACCCAAAAAACTAGAAACTTTTAAGTTAAATGGGCAAGTATGCAACAAACTTTTGGTACCTTTTTTTTTTTTGCCGATTTCTGATTAACATCCTTAGCTACTTTTATATTATGGGCGTTATGTATCCTGGAAGATAAAGTAGGTCTCCTTTCGACGTAGCAGCTCCTGTCTTTGAAACTTAATACATTGTTCCTCGCTAAGCACTGTCTGGTGAGCTTTTTGATTCAGTGTGAACTGATTAAGTCTATCATGTCCACCAGCGCTTACAGAGGGAACATATTAGATTAAATACAGGTAGCTAATTTCCTCCTCTGCATGGGTGAGTGGGAGTATGAATGAAAGTGATGTAAAATTAATTTAAACCTCTAAAATTTTGATAACGCCTAGGCTATTTTGGTTCTCATGATGACAAGTAATAGGACGTTGTTGCTTTCTAACCTCACAATATTACCGTGTTTGCCTACAGGGCTTTCAGGATCAATTTCATTCAGCATAAATATCACTTGATCTGTAAAACAAATTAGAAATAATAAAAGCCATATAAATGCACCCATGCTCTATTGAGATGTCCCTCCAAGCTATGTGTCAAGACTGAAGACATTAATGATACACGGAGGAGAGAAAATTACCATCTAGGATACGTCCGAACCAGTAAACTAGTAAACAAGCCGGCCGTTAGGAGTGGGGATGATTTGAATCAACAAGGGTGAACAGATATGGATACTCCGCGCATTAGTGTTAATAGGAATAGATTATGGAGGGATTTCGTGGAGTGACCTTCAGTGCACTAATTGAAATAGTATTCCGAGTCAGCAGTGGAGTAATCAACTTAAACACAGAATCATAAATCATCATGAATAGCGCTGTCACAACCAAGCCATTAGCCCCGTGTTTTTTCCCCAGCAACCTCATGAAAATATCTGCCACACCGATCCGTAGGTTAATAGGAACAGAAATGGCATTTAGAGTCTATTTGGATCAAACGTACTGCGAGCTTGAAAGTAGAACTTTGCTAATTTGCAGGTAATATGAATTGATGTAGTACGGGTTGGGGATAGTTCAGGCAACAAGTCAACATAATAATTCTGTGGAGGAAAAAAAAAAGAAAAACCTGCTAGAGCTTGATAAAGCCTTGATCATAACACGGCTCTGTGACAAGTCTTCTCTCAATATGACCAAGAGGCCCAGTAGTGGCTAGATATGTTATCAGGCCGGGGTTAGGTAATAATGTCGGCTGACTGTGACCTTTGTCTTTTGTAATTAATTACGGCTGACAAAACGCAATAAATTGTGGGACCTTAGAGCCACGCTCGCTCTCTCCAAGAATGTGCAGGGAGCAACTTGAGGGATCATTGCACAATCCACAACAACGCCGCGCCTGTGTGCGATATACTGCAGGTTGTTAGTGACTATTTATTAGGTCTAATCCATATAATGCAAGTTACTTATTAAAACCTAATGACATGTTTATTTCAAGTATCGATGCAGAGTGCTTTGTCAAAGTTTACAACATCTATATTAATATCAACAAGTGCCCCCGCGGTAAATGGATTTTTAATTGCAACTAAAATGAGCGAATTAGATACTAAACAGTCGGTTAGCGTCAGTAAAACGTCTTTCACACAACAATACCCAGCAAACTTGTCAGAAATGCTGATAGGAGGGCCGATCCTGAGCGCTTACACGGCATTAATCAAATAGCAGGTCTAATTAAAAGCGCTTTAAACAAAGCTTTTTTTCTAAATGTTGCTCAGGTATGGCAATAATTTTTGATCAGTCAAGCCTGGAAGACAAATAATTAGAACTGCCACAGCGGCCTGATGAGTGATGTCAGCATCTCCGAGTGACCTTCCCCTGCTAATTAATTTTCATTCCAGGGAAAAAAGACCCCGTTGTTGCACATTATTAATTGAGTTCATGAAAAGATGCACCTGATTAATTTTTGTTGATAATACTTGTCATTCTGGCCGCCGTTCGTAATCATTTTATGGGTTTTCATCTTAGTGTTTTTCAAAGTTGATCTAAGTCATCTTTGCTGGAGATTAATCTGTCCAGAGTGGAGCTGCCCTGTCCCGACGCAGCGCCGGGTTTCAGTCTGTCTCACTTAGACGCCTGCTCACCACACGGTTTGTCCGCAGCGCCATTCATTTTGACTTATTTACCCAAAGACATTTATAGTGGGCACATTGTGAGAGTAAGTGAGGATAATCAACCTTTACAATTAATAATTAACTTTTACTGCCAAACCATGCTATGAATGTATAAAAACACCACTGCAATAATAAATATAAGTTAATGTGTTTTGTAAAATGAAATTAAGGCATCTCGTAAAACCTTATCTTTAACTAATCCACAAGGCCATTGCTGGATATTTTATATATTACTTTATACTATCTATATTAATATGTAATTTATTCTGCTATAGTAGAATGCCATGAAAACCTAACAAGAGTAGAATAAAGCGGTTTTAGTTTAATGTGCTCCTGATGCCACTATATGCATAGTGTTCTTACAGGTGACGTGATCAATAGCTGATGCAGTTCCCACAGCCTTGTGGAAAAGTTATAGAGATATCACCATGATCTTTATGGGTCAGTGTGTCTAAAATCTGTCGGACACCAAAAACATCCGACATTATCAACTAACTCAAGACCCAGGATTGTGGCTGGGCCGAATTTTAGGAAAATATAAACTCTTAAATAATTGAGAATTTAAAGTTACCCAAAATGAACTGGAATTATTCCTGGTTGTTGTTTTTTTTTTTATTCCTATATTGTGAAATATAATCTGGTGTCAGAGTAGATGTGTGCCCAGACAGGAAACCGCACTGTCGGAAAGAAATATGCCAGGGGACAGGAAATACAATCCACGAGGCCCGGTTTGAGTATTACAGTAGATCGATGAGTTGGAAGGCTTATCAGATGCCAAAACACTGCAGTGGTTTATAATACTGTGTGAATGGATTTAACTACTTGATCCCAGAGTAAACCTTAGAATAACCCCTGTTCAAATGAGTGTGTTGTAGTACGAGCCGGGCCAGGTTCAGTTTTCCTGTTAGCACAGCCTCAGGTTTTCTCTCCGCTGTGCCAACACAGTGGCCTCATTCTGGCTGCTGGTATGATGGAGTTCAGGAGGAAGCCAGCTCCATGTGAAACTGATGCGCTGGTGCAGTCCACACGTCTCTCTCCTAAAGCCCGGCAGCGGTCTCTGTCATTTCTCAGAGAGGTGGCAAAGATTCTTCAGGAAACATTAAATGTGTATGGCAGTTAGAGCAGGGGTGAAATAGCTGTACTAAATACAGTATCAAATCTGCTTTCTAATGTAAAAAGTTATATACTTTGTAATAGACTTTTAATATTAATACTACTACTTTCTATGTAAAGATACAGGCATAGTGATATTGAGATAAAGTTAGTCTGTTTCGGTCCACAGTGCTGTAAAAACATAAACCCTCGCTGTGTCTCAATTTCGGGCCCGCATCCAGTGACTGAAGCATTTGTAGACCAATCGTGTCACAGCGGCGCGACTGGACTGTCCCAATTCGAAGGCTTCGCCAAATGCAACGGACCCTCAACGGTGGATCCTTCCTAGCCCAACATATCCCATGATTCATTGCGCTTCAGTGACAAACTGTTTTCCAAGCAAGGCGAAACAAATCAGTGTACGTAGGTGTCTTCTATGTGAATGACACCTATGACATATTTGTATTCTTCCAGTTTTCTGTCTATGACGAGTTAGAACGTCAACATTTCAACTCATTTGCTATGTTTTTTTAAATGTTAGGAATTCTCCTGCTGTATTCTTACATGGGATCGTTCAGGGAGTTTATAAGGTATCTTGCAGGGAAAGTTCCACAAAATGTTCGGGGCAAGGGACTAGGACATTTGCATTCCCACATACCACTGGAAGATTTCTGGAAAACGAATGGAATTCAGCTCATGTCTGGAAGCAGTTTAACCCTGTTTTTAAGGGCTGCTGTCGCTGGGCTACGCAACACTATAGTGTAGAAGCAGCTCTGGTGATTTGGTAAATATCCTGATGGTAAATGTATCAGAAATATTTTAGTGTACGACCAAATACAACGATACCCTCATATTGTTTATGAAATTACCATTAACCAACATTATGGAGATTATTGTCACTCTCAATAACCTTCCTGCGGACAAACTTCATCAAAACAATGAAATCCGTCACTTCCCACCTGTGATGTTTTGAAGATGACGGCGAAGTCGTGTTTCTTCATGCAGTGAAAATTGGGGTGAATCACCCAATAAAGTATCATGAGCCATAAAGGTGAATCAACACCTCGCTGACATAATCTCAATTACTCAAGTTTGACAACTTAATGAACTTTAAGACGTGTGGGTGCCCTTGCCTAATAAAGTATTAGGAGTATTAGCCCTGTCACAACAGATTAGATTAGCTTCACCCACCAACATACATTTGCAACACATTATATTTTGTCTCAGAGTAAGCTAGCAGCTAACTTGAGCCTTTTGTCAACATTAAACTAACATTTTGAGCTGCTTTGGATAGAGCGGCCTTTATGCCATCTCTGCATTTTGATGGCAGCTGCGGTGGCCAAGCTTTTAAATGAAAGGCATTACTCTTTCCATGAACATGAGCTGAGATCTGTAAACTAACAGTTAATGGCCACTATCAGAGTACGGATGGTTTGTTTTAATTAATGAAACAGAGATTTTCTTACTGTGTATTTGCGTGCAGCTGGAACTGCTCAGAGCCAGCTGGTTCCTCAATGAGAGGTCTGCTTGTTAGCAGGATGTCAATCACCACAGTGGGGAAAAGAAAGGAAAGGAACAACAACTTTAAAGCTTATTAAAAGTTAGAAAACAGGAGAATTAAGAATTTAACTTTGTTTGTGAACTGTTTGTTTCAGACATATCAGCCTAATTTACAGGTGACAAGCACATAGTATCCTGGGTTTGTTTGTGTTTGGAAGTATTTTAGGTGGTGGTACCAATGCCATCATAATTAATAAATAGTAGTGAATGTTTAATGGTTCAGTTTTCATTAGTTATGTTTCTTAGTTACTAACCTTTCCCACCATGTGTTGCAGGAGCTGAAGCAGGAAGTGGCGGAACACTTCCTGTATCTATACCTTAGGATGATATCAGTAGTGATGTCACTGGGAGAAATTAGGGAAGCTAGGTTTTTATCATTATTATTTGCTTTATTTCAGGGCATAGGGTTTCTCAATGAGTTGCAGAATGTAAGCTAGGGGTGTAAGCAGAGGCATTTTATTTATTTGGTTTAAAACAGGTGACGTTCCCCTGCCAGTTTCCAGCAGAGGCCTGGCTACCAAGGTTGGTTCAGTATAGGTTAAGTTGGGTTGAGTTTTGTTTTGGTGAGTTATGATGGGTTAGCTCTTATTTTTGTTATTTTCTTGGTTTATATTTTATATACCACTTTTCTGCACAATCAATGCACGTTTGATACCTGGACACTAAGTTCTCCTACATGTTTTAAAGGCAGCTGTGGTCAGCTCCCAACAGTTACAAATTATCCCATTAAAACATTCTTATAAAAACTCAAATAATATTTTATATTGTATTATTTAAACACAAACGCACCATGGAAAGTTGATGCAATGATAAATACAACAAAATAACACTTCATATGAACACAAATAATAGTCAATTCCCCACCAGCTGCCTAATATAGTCGATTATGGATGATAATATGGTACAGTTACTTAAACTCTACAATGATTTCAGATGAAACACTGTTGTAAACTGGCTTCATATTGACAATACGAGTAATAATAACTACAAATTAGTAATTTTGGCAAACAAGTTCACATTTTTGAATCTGTTATTTTCCCAAGACAAACAACAGACCTCACGTTGAACTAGAGCTCACATCAAGTCATTGAGGAGATGACTACAAATATTACTTTGACCTAATGCTTAAATAGTCAAAAAACAAAACCATAACATGTCACAGTTGCTCACACATCCTGCGTTTAGGTGGAGACTCACTGATAATCAGGAGGAAACATTTGAGCTTTCCTCAGTCTGCAGTAAGTCTGGAGCCACATGACTCTGGAGGTTAGTGGCTTGTTACTGAAAGGTTGCTGCTTCAGTTCGCTGGACTGGGGAAATGTGTGTGGGAGGACTGGGTGAACTGTGCTTCCTTAACATTTATGGCTTATTTCATCATGATGATGAGAATTTTATGTTCGTCCTTTACAATTAATAAATCACACAAAGAAAAACATCTTTAATTTCTGTCTACGTTTAGAGTGATCCTTTCATAAAAACATCAGCATTTGTGAAGTTGTGTGTTTCACACTATAGTCGTACAGATTTCTCCTTCATCATGTTGCTATGTCGTACACTCCTCAAATAGAAACCTCAACAATGTATTGCATTTTTTCCCCAAGCCCTAATGGAAAATACCTTCACTAGCATGAAAGCCTGCTATTGAACGATAAGCGTACAAACGTAGCGCAGCCCCTGAAAATCCATTTAGAATTAATAATACCAAAACCAGCCTTGTTAATGAAAAAGTGTAATTTATCTGAAGAGGCTCAGAGTCATCTTTGAAATGCAAGATGTCACTGAGCTGGCATAAATGTAAGCTTTAATGGATACATGGACGGAGCCACGGCATTGTTCTTGACAGTTGGAAATGAGGTGAATGGCTTTGCTTGTCATTGTTGTGAAACTATTAATAGATCTGTAATTACGGTGGGCAAATTGTTGTTTTTTTCTCTTCCTCTGTGGTATTTGATATGCTCAGCACAATGAGGAGATGAATTAGGACTAATAAACAGGTCTCATGATTCCGTCTCTAATTGGAGGATCATTATATCTCTTCCAGAGAGATGCCCACAGCTAAAGCCTCTAACAGCACTATTTCAAACAGGACACAAAGGCCTTAATGAATACTCTTGTGACTTCGCACCATCCCTCACAAAGGGAGGCACACGTTCTGTTTTTATCTTACACATAGTTTCCTGTAATTGTTGGATTGAGGCGCAAGATCAACCCTGCTTCCCTCGGAAATCACAATAATTATACCGAACTTGTATTTAGGTTAAAGAGCCAACGGATCATTTGAAAATGTGTTTGCAACTTAAAAGGAGCCAGGCATCATAAAATATTTATCTAACAGGAAAAGTATAGAGTGCGTGTGTGTGAACGGGTGGCCAATGAATATTTGAAAAATAAATCAGATATTGCTGTGGTATATGGTGTCAAGTGCTTTACAATGTCCTTACATGTATACGTTTGCATTACCATTACGACACAATAGCGGAAATATTGAGGGGAAATGTAATGCATGCTCAAGGAACGAGTTGAAATCTCTGGGTGCCATTTGCTCCCATCAGTGCGGCTGATGGAGTCATTAGAGAGCTGCCTGGGCTCGGCTCTGGGGCCCCTCTCCTGTAAATGGCCCCGTTGGATGGGTGAACAACCTTCGCGTGGCTCCGTGGCCTCGGAAGCACTTCACTAGAGCTAATAGGTCACGGCTGCGGAGACGGGTGACAGAAGCACGAGTGTTAACAATGGATAATGTGAGAATGGATTGCAGTTATCAGGAGCTTTATGTGCCGCGCGATTTCAAGTGTTTGACATCGCATCGAGTGAATTGAAGTCACGTTGTTTTTTTCTCCGACTGCAACGACAGCAGCTTTAGGGATATTTTTTTTTCTTTTTTACACATTACACATATGACCTCCGAGCTTCTTTCTTTATCTATTAGCAACTGACGTGATCACCCTTGGACGGCAGGAAAACCAAAAGTGCTGAAATCGTCTAAATGATGAGCTGGAGGATCTGCGGGTTTTTGCATATCACGCCTCCTCTACGGCTTTAAGAAAAAGGGTGAAAGAGGTCAGCTCAATATGCATATAATTTGGGGTTACATTCAAAGTTTGGGTTTTAAGCTTCTTGATGAAAGACAGCTATGAATAAATGTAATCTTTTCTCTCAAATTTGGTCATTTGCTGAGGGCTAGGAAAAAAAGTCTTTGTGTGCGCTTTTGCTATTAATATTCCTTATTACTGTTCCTTGAGATTCATTGTCCTCCTAAAACACCCAAATAATTGAGCAATGTCATTGATTTCAGATATTTATTTGCAGAAAGACAAGATTTCGCAGATTCTCGCCATCCAGCATGCACTGATCAAAAGTCAATATTGTCACCGTCACGTTTTATTGCTGTGGGTCGTCACAGATGAGGAGATGGAAAAAGTTTAAGCCACGCTGGAGAGGAACTTATTTGTTGAGCAAGGGAAAACACAGCGCGACGAGGGCAGACTGTCAAAGGGCTGAACGCCATTCATCTGCTAACCTGTTCAAGGTGTGCCTGGTTGATGTCCTCCTCCTTTGTTGGGGAACATATGTCCACAGCAGCTGTGCCATCGTGAATAGGCAGTGATTGTATGCTAGCTAACTGCATTCCTGGGAGCCAGGCCAAGTCTGAGTGGAGTGAGCTGCCCCATTTTTTTGGATACAAGCGTCTCCTGCATTCCACCTGATTTACATGTCTCTATTTCCACCGTACCGGCAGCCATACCCACAGGCCGAAACAGAACCTAACTTATAAGATCACAATTTTCTTACAGCGTTGATGCTGAAGAGGTGATCCGGAGGCGTGTTTTAGATTAAGTGCCATTCGCCGTGCGACCCGAGCAGCTGTGTAACTGTCTCCCCCAGTGACACAGTTTACAGGAGCTGCATTACAGGTTCCAGTGGTGTGACTCGTGCTCTAATGGTTTATGATGGAAGTTTGACCCATGCTAAATTGTCCAGTCAGTGGTATACATTCAAATTTTTTTAAATGAATATTGTTATCAAATTTTCATTTTTGACAATAAACAACTGAATATCAAAAAGAGAAATAAAAATGGAACAAACATAACTCTGTTCTTTTACCTTCCCTTCATGCTTGCAGCTGCTGAACCGAGCATTCAGTATCAACATGCTAATGCTGTGCAAAATGCTAATGTGTGTATATTTTGCAAATATGCTCTTAACCATGTTCACCATCTTAGCGTGATACATAATGCTAACACTGGCAAATTAACATCAAGGCTTCTCAGGCTGATGCAATCTCATTTGTTAATTTTTTCAGATAAGATACAAACTTCAAGGCAAAGATAACTGCACGTTTCCTTGATGGAAATTATTGTCTCTATTAGATTGCATGTTAATCGGTGCAGTACTTTTAAATAGTAATTAAAAACCACTAATTTCAATGTTTCAAGGTTTTTATTGTCAGATACTTGATAGTATACTATTGCAAACACCTTTTCCGGTAATTAAATTCCAATTCTATTCCCGGGCCAACTTTACAAAGTGTTACAATATTACTATAGGATAATTTTCAGAAACAGGTTTATTGGCCAAGTAAGTTTGCACAACCAGGGAATTTGACCCGGTAAAGTGGCTCTCAGTGTGCTTACACAGAATACACATCATAGTTAAGGAAACATATATTATAGTAGGAAGACATATAGGACAGTGATAATAAAATGTTTTATTTATATATAGACATATAATCATCAGAAACTGTCAACTTAAATAGCCAGGGTATCGCAAAGTTGACAGGACACATCTGGGGTTCAAAAGTTCAACCAAAGTAGTGGTGCGACTAAAAGACCGACATGTTTCAGAAACATCTTTAATATCATCATACACAAAGCTGGTTGTTTAATTTCTATGAAAATGTCTAGGTACATTTAAAGGCAGGGAGGGAACACTTGTGCAGGTTCTTACTAAATAAAGCAGGTGACAAGCACAGTGTCTTTGCTGTGATACATGATTTAATGACCCGAGATTGTTGCATGGAAACAATCCGAGCTCGGCAACACACAGTACTGCATCCTTGAAATTAGTATTTTCAAATATAGCACTCATCCTCTCTACAATAAACTGAAACCCCAGGAATTGTTATCAGACACTTGCACAGGAAGACGGGGCCTGTTAAGGTAATCTAAATGTTAACATTAAAAAAGGCAATTGCGAAATGGAAATCTCATTTCTGCTTCCGGGGCTGACGTCTGATCACCAACAAACAATAGACATCTGCAATATTTCTCCGCCCTGTCACCGACCTCCATCCCACCAGGAGCAAGGTCAACAGAAGAGCTCCGAATGGGATGGCGATCCCAAAATAACCAATCCCGAGCACCAACAACCCCCCCCCCCCCCCCCCCGCTCCTCCCTTAAACAACACAATCGCACAATCAAAGCCGTGCTGCCGTTCCCTCATTGTTTAATTTCTCCTGGCTATCTTAGATATCTCTGCGGCTGTTCTTATCTTTGACCTTCAGCTTGTTGCTTTGTCGTCAGCCCCCCGCCAAATCCCCCCCACCCCCCCACCCATCCACCCACCTACCTGCTCCCACCCTCACGCCCGTGTGTGCTGCGACCTTCAGAGGGGTGTCATTACTCCCTGACCCATTTGACGATCCCCTCATGTGGAATGTGCATATGCCGAATCGCGGCGGATCTGCACAGCATGGGGTGAGGTGAAGTACTTACAGAAATATGACTTGACACGCTTTATCAAATGGGGAAAGATGAAGACGAAACAGCTGCTGGTGCTGTCGTAAGCAATCTGGCCGTGATTGAATAAAAGTGTCAGGAAAAGGGCCGCTTGATGGTCTTTTGTTCTCCCCCATCCAGCTTGATGTTAGTTTGAGCTGTCAGGAGGGAATCACAGCTGGGTGATTTATCAATACTTGGAGTGACCTTGCAGCCACACTTGTGCGTGCACGTGTGTGTCTGTGTATGTGTGAGCGCGGGCGCGCGTCGGCTGTTTGTGCACCCACTCGGTGTCCGTGTGTGGCTCTCGTGGATTACAAAGACACAAAGTAGAATATTTTCAAAATAGTTGGCACACAGAGACAAAGACTTGGCTCGACTTGGAACAGAATGCTCTCTTCTCTTAGACACAGTAAGTGGATTGTTCTGCCAACACGATAAGGGTATTTTTCTCAACATCAGAGCGCTCAAAGTAGCACCAGCAAATGTTTGGGAGAAGTGTGTCCCTTTTAACTAAGTCTGCTTTTGAACAGGTTTTATTTCCCCTAAAACTCTTTTTTTCCTTACCTGTCCAGACCGCCTCTTCACCCCGGTACTTTTCTTTGAGGTGTAACTTGGACAGCTTGTTTTCACAGCAGCCATTGACTGTCTCTGTTGTGATTAAGCAGATGTTTTATTGCAGACTGGAACAGTCATTACTGCCATAAACCCATCTGTGGAATTGCTTTTTATGCAAATTTACAAAGCATCTGCATAAATAAAGTTCTAATTAATACCTTTCTGCAAACCTCTGCGCTCTTTGATTCCTAAGTGTTCGACGCACGCAACATGAGAGAGTTTTGTTCTGTGTGTTCACAAATTGGCCATTTTTTCTCTTTTAGATCTATGAATAAATAACAAATAAAATGTTGTTCAGCAGTAATTTGCAGGTTTATAGATTTTTCGGCAAGCAAACCGCTCAGCTGTTATTTAAAGGTATACCGTATATTTACACGTAATTAGATTTTGACAACCCGACATAGTTAATTATCGACAAATCTTTGATTAAAATGAGCTCAGAGCAGTTTCAATCAAGGATAACATTTATGTAAAGTTGCAGCGAGTTGCATTTTTAGCTCCTGTTGTAGGTTACAAGGGAAATAAAACAAAATCTGCTGCTACCGGTTGATTGGGAACTACTGAAGAGTAAAGTTTCCCCGAGAACATTAAGGCTGCTTTATAGATCCCTTTGTTGTGAGGGTGCCAATGGAAGCTCATTAATTTCCCCAGGTTTTTAATGGGGAGTGTTGAACATGTGGCAGGAGTTGTCTTGGTGGGACCCTTATGAGTTGCACCTCTGCTGTTGAAAGGATGCCATGCTTTTTAATCGTAAAGGTGTCCCTCCGCTAAGGAATCAAGTGCATTTTTATTGTCTGGTAAAAAAAAATGCACAAACCAATTTATACGAGCAGCATTACTGATGACGCTTTTTGAAGTACAATTTTGACAACTTTAACAGGCTCTAGTATTTCAGTCAACCGTGGTACAGACCACCGTTTCCTGTTTTGCAACTCTCGTGAAATGACACAAAAACAATTAGTTTCTACTTCCTCTATATTTAGCATTTTTCCAAACTTCCTGAAATGTTGCTTTGGTGTTCTTAAATAAAAAGATATACAAACGTTCAGCACAATATAGAAGCTAAAAAGGCAGTCGTGAACTTCTTTGAAATTAAAAGAAGAAAGCAAAGGCTTCAAAAACGAAGACGAACTGGGGATGTTCTGCCTTTAATTTTCATTTTGGGACGATTAAGTAGCTTCACTGTTCTCAAAAGAAAGTGGATGTTCCTCCTGACTGCTTGTACTCCTGAACGTTCACATCAGGTTGTGCAACAACAGGTCATCTTAAGATGACTCACTAGGTGGCAGCGTCACTTTGTAAATCACATTAGCACATGTGGTCAGTGAGCGCAGGAATAATCTGCTTATTGTTTATGACGAGACAAAAAGAAAATCAACGAAACCTTGAGAATGAGGAATAAGTATTGAGTTACAGCTTCAAGTGAGGTTCTGCTTTCATCAACGTGGCCATGCAGAGCTTCTCCTGCAGCACAGAGTACAAACACACGTCCTGCTCCACTGTCTCCCTCTCATCAGCTGGTGAGATCTAGCAACTTTCAGCATAATGAATTTAGCGGGGATGCCTTCTCTGCACAGTCCATCAGGCCTGCCATCTTGGAGATTAAATTATGTCCGTAAGCATTAAAGCTTTGATGCCGTGTTTGGGCGGCGTGCATGCATCCATTTGCAAAAAATTCTATATAACAAAATTAAAAACATGGACACCTATGGAAAACGGCTTGGCACGACCACTTACACCCGACCACTCCAAACAGTCTGCTGACTAATGCATTTCTAATCATTTCTGTGATCAATGTTAGCCACTGTGCAATAAGATTAATCAGCCATATGCAAAGCTCGGATCACCTTGAACAAGGCAAGAAGGGGGGTGGGGGGGGGGGGGTAAAAAAGGAGATAAAAGGGCTGAAAGAAAGTGTCGTGGCTATTATGTATGATAAACACGGCATACAGGAAGAAAGTACACCTGCATTATTCACGCTTCTCATGCGGCTGGTTTTGTGTGTGTTTCAGCGGCATTACACCGGCGTGCTCCTCTCAGCTGTGCTTTGGCATCTGTGCGTGGCCATCTCACTGCTGAATAGCTGCCTGATTATTCCGAATCTGAGGGAATATTCAAACAAGGCCGATAATGCATTCTTCCATATGATTCTCCAGAGCCGGGACAGCTGCTCGGCAGCTTTCAATGCCGTGTTCAGAAAAGGACAGATTTCCCTGTTACATTAATAGGCCCCATTAAAAATCAGGGAGAAGTTTGACAAATGAAGCACACACTCGGTTTGTCATAGGAAGAAGGCAAAATAAGTATCTTACACGGCTGATAAATAGCTACACTTTAACCGAAATGATTGGGAAATTACTGTTTAACTTCATAATCTATAGCTGCACAGGATTTCAATGTGGCCGTGTGGGCCAAGGGCGGCTGATGTATTGAATTTACTCCTGGAGGCAAACAAAGCCGGCACTATATGAGCACTGTCGTTTACATCTCTGGACAATAACTGTCAGTGGCTTGGTCACGAATGCAGTTTGTACAAATCAAACAGATTACAAGCGGGTCAATTTCACCAACCTGCCCATTCAAATGATAAAACTTTAGTGGCAAGAATTTGTCAGCTCTATCAGACAGGAGGAATTACCGGGGATCAAGTGTCTCTTTGTTCACCCCACGTCGGCCACACAGTGACATGAGGATGAGGAGCGGGGCTGCTTTGCTGGAGCATTGGAAAGTTTCAACTGGCAGATGAATTCTTTTAGACTGCCCCTCCCCCCCCCCCCCCCCGTCTCTCTCTCCTCTCTCTCTCCCTCCCTCCCTCCCTCTCTCTCTCTCCAGAACAACGAGCAGGTTGTCTGTCCAAGGGCACACCTGTAAGGTGCAGACCCTCGACAGGCTTACCTCAGTGGCCTCTCCTGCTGTACTCGAAAGGCAATTATTCCTCCCAGAAGATAGAGCACTGTCAACTTCAAACGGGCGACATTCTTCAGGCAGATTAGACTAAAATTATGTTTTATTATTTTGGGCCCCGAAGAATGAATCGGACTCTATTTGGTGGTCTTTGTGGTGAAATCCAAGACAGTTTAAATGGCAGAGGTATGTTTGGAGTCAGGGTAATACTCTGGTGTCTTTATGAAAGGGCAGCAGAGAGGATCAGATTAGAAGGCGAACAGCGAGAGTCTTTCAGTGCGGCTGTGCTATCATCTCTGTCTTCTTGTCCGTGCCTGTAGAGAGGTTAAATTAAATGGCTGTAATAAATGTTTTGGTCTTGCTGATGTGGTATGGCCGGCTATCAAACGAAAACACTGTGGAGAAATGGCATGGTGGAAGATCAGAGAGAGGAACAAATGGAGGGTGGGAGAACTATGTCAGCACATTACCAACATTAGAAACGGACTTGTTTTCACTTAAACCTCAATTATAATGGTGGCTCCAGAAACAATTATATTGATGAATGCGTTCTTAGTTACTGTAATTAAATTATTCCATTTAATTAACGAATTATATTGAATTTCTCCCCAGAGGACGGCATTAGCCTCATCTGCTGTTTTACAAACAGGAGTACTCTAATGTTGTGTGCTATGGAAATGATTACTAATGCCTAATGAAACTGTGTCAGATCAGATAAATGCTGCACAGAGTCAACAATCCGGGCTTGTAACTCAGCCAAACTTGAGACACAATAATAAAGCCAAAGAAGAGAATTATTGATTGTCTTTTCTCAAGGGCAGGCTTCAAAAGCTGACATCATATAAATTATAATTCTGAGAGCCTGCATGAGCTTTTAAAGAAAATAAAAGAAAGTCAAACTAAATATGTATTAAACAGGGTTTTTTAAATCATCGCCTTTGTATAAATATACACGCGTATAAAGATTTCAATTTATAACAAACATGTTATGTGTTTTTAATATCAACTGGTATGAGTCTTTAAGGACACGCTCAGACTACCAACATTTTAATTTGCAAATGAATACTGCTAAATCAAAGTGCCAGTTTATTGCTTGAAAACATCCCCTTGCTGTTGCTGCTCACTGGCTATAGAAGGTAATTATACACAATATAAAACTGGAATGCATAGCTGTCTCCCTTTGATGGCTCAGTACATAAACGCACAAGTGAGGTTCCACTGCAGCTGACCATTGCCCTCTGGTGGGAGCGCCAAGCACCTGCTTGAAGACTAACTAAATATAGAGATTTGCTGGTATTTCTTGTGTAACGGAAACTGTCACAGAATTCCGGTTAACTCGCAGTAGCAGGAGAGCGTGTGCACGAATATTACACACAACTAGTCACAACGATTTCACAGACAAAATATCTAAAATGATTCGATCTGATCGCAGAAAGTTATGTCACCCTCTGAAAAAACAATACAAAACTAAAACCCCACGGTGCTTGCAGTGTCAACGTGCTGCATGTGTGTATTGTCCCCCCCCCCCCCTTGGCTTGGCCATATTAGTCCCTGTGAGAGCAGAGAGAGAAGTTGTGATGCAGTAAGCACATACCACACATTCCCTCTCTCCTCCACTGTGCAGTTGTTGGGCATATTGTGAGGTTTTAATACTGGGGGATATGGAGGAGGGCTCGGCTCACATTCGCTGAACAGGAAGAGCCGCGGCCAAGAATGACAGTTGCTCCTCTTGGAGCTGAGACATCCATGGATTTAAATTGCACTTTGAAAGGTCAGCACATGACAGGCAATCAGTCTGCTCCTAATTGGATGATCAGCAGTCATTGGAATATGTTTGAGATTATATTTTTTTTAATCACATCAATGAAAAAAAAAACTATGAATATGTTAACATTTTTCTTGGTGCAGAGTCACTGTGATAGCGAAAGTAAGTGGATGTTAAAGGTATTGTATCCTTAATGAAATAATCAAAATAATAACAACAGTTGTTATGATACTTATATAACTGTAATGTGGAATCAAATTAAAATTACAAAAAAAGCTATATTATTGAGATAGTAAATTTAGATTTTAAACTGTTTTTAAAACAATATTACAGTCTTTCAAACAAGGAAAGTACAGTGACATGAGATTAGAAAATAAAGTAAACTAAAATTACAACACTTAAAATGAGTTGATGAATGAATATAACAAACTACATCAGAGGCTCAGAGAAGACCGTCATATGAAAATTAGTTTTGAGGTTGCATTTATAAAAAGAAAAACACTTTCCATAAGATCCTCTATCGTTCCACAGCTGAGTATCAGTGACTCATTGTTCCTGTACAAACCTCCAAGTGAAGAGCCCGTGATGAAAATGAATTTTCATTGTAATAATGGTAAAATATCACTTTATACATTTATCCACATGTTTGTCTGTATCTTTTGCTTTCACACCTGACCCCATCTAACCTGTGATACATTCCCATTGAAAACCTGTTCAGTCAAGCCTTCGTGTGGGTGCAGTTACAACTTTAATGAGAGGACAAAAACTGCCTGAAGAAAAAGCACAGATGGGAGGGGCAGTAAGTGTCACACTTAAAGAAATATCCTTACACAAACACAGATATTTTTTTTTTGTGCTCACAGTGAAACGTTGCTAAGCGTCTACATCCGTGCCAGTGGTGTGTCATACCTGTGTTTCCAGTTCCAGCATGTTGCACTGGTATTATCACTGAGTCTTCACACACACACGAGTGCGGTGAGAAGAAATCCAAACTCCTGACAAGTGGATTCTGATTTGTTAAGCTGAGGCATAAAGCGGCTGTCACCGTGATCTCAGGAGGGCTGAAGGTTGAATTACTGATTATTTTCATTGCGGCGCAAAGTACCAGGAGTATACCTGAGGATATAAAGAACAAACAAGGGCAGATGAAAACATCATGTGTCAGAGCTCCTGCAATGTCACAGCACAAGGTGCAGAATAAACCCAAAATGAAAGCAGCCTCTGCAGTTTATTATGAGTTCAAGATGCTGCAGGCGGGTCCGGGACAGATTATTATTGCTGAATCTAAGTATCTATGATCTGCAATGCATAACAGTGAAATGCTGCAGCTATTTTGATAGGAAGCATCTACTGCCTGTATGTGTGAGGGCTTCACTGCTGGCTCAGGAATGTTGGCATCAAGTATGCAGTCCTGACAGACAGCTGCACTGCGGTGGCGTTTTTAACATGCCACACCAGGAGCACGAGTGTACCGCAGGCTCCGGGAAAATCACACACTGCATCTAAAGCATGATCGGGAAAACTTGGGGCGAGGAGGATTTCTGCCCTGGTGGCAGTTGGGACGTGGAATTCATTTAATCTCACAGGTCCAGGGATGGATCTCTGCATGTGACATTTGTAGACGTAAGAAAATTATAAAAACTGCATTAATCTAAAGTTTTATCTTTATTTATCTTTGGCCTCAAGGAAGCTGAGGTCATGTGGAGATAAACTAAGACACAAGGGCCTGTTCAACATGACCCTGAGGAATACTGCACTGACTCACTTTGTTTGGACTCTGTTAATAAACCGGGCACACTCAAACCGGACAGCTTCCTCATCCCGACTTTGCCTCTTCGTGCCCAACAGTGCTCAGTGTTCTTTCTGTGTTCCTCCTCAGCCCTGTCGCCCCATCAACACAGCCACGGCATTCATTGCACTAGGTGTATCCCGATCGTCCTGTTTATTTTGTACATGTTCAGCCCCGCCCTGCAGACGCGCTGACACCACGCAGTTGCGTAATTTGACAAGCCAGCGCAAAACAGGGAGAATGAGCGCCTGACAGCCGCCGCTCTGCTGGTGCAGATTGTAAACTACAGAATAATAATAGCAACAACACATATGCGTGATTTACTCCCGGGAGATTTCGGATAGTTAGACCGGTTGCCCTTTTTTGCTTTTAATGGCCGCTGCCGTGAGGAATAATGTTTGGGTCGCTCCGGGGCAGGACGCGCAGTTTCTCCACAGGAGCGCTACCGCCGCGCCACCGACGGACGGTGCGAGGGTTGAGGATCATGGACAAGTGCCGTGCAACACGAGGGATGCCATCCCGGGAACTTCGTGCTTCCATGATTACAACGTGGTAAGAAGCGACCGCGTTTATTTGCTCCTTCTTTCTGCATCAGCCTCGGAGCATCGCGGTGCGTAAATCCCTGCTGGGTTGTTCTTTGGCGTATATAAGAAAGCTGATGAAAGCAAAACAGGCTGTTTTCATTTCCAGCCCGATACTGAGGGGGTAAAGGCCCGGCGTGCGTTCAGTCGTCTTGATATGTTTGCAGCCCCCCTCGTGCATCTGGGATCCAGAGGGTTTATCTGTGTGGAGCCACTGATGCTGCTGACATTCACTGACGAGGCTGGATCGACAGCGGGACACGGCTGGGATGTGAAACGCTGCACCCGCTCCACAAAACTTGTGAGGGGAAGGGATGCATGGCGCTGCGGAGCCACTGGCTCCTTCTAATTTCAGCCGTGCACGAGCAAACAGCTCGGGCTGCGTGGTGCGTTTCAGAAAGGGCGTCTGCTGCTTGTAGAGGGAGGCGGTGGAGGGGGGGGGGGGGTATTGGCCTGTGGCGTCTTTGATGTGGCACGTGCAGGCCCCAAAATCCGTCCACCAATATAACCACAGTAGCTGGGGTTTGTGTTTTTCAAGGTCTCGTGATTCTAGGTTGCTGAAGGGATTCCCCAAGGATAAACAACCTGGAGTTATCATGATTTTTATTTCAAATGAACCTATGAGATGTTCAGTGTTCATAACAAATTTCAATGCTGACAAATCCAAGACTTCATGATACCTTGTATCAAGGGAAAATGTGATTTTTAAAGAATCCACAACAGCCTGAATCAATTTTATTTCCTTTGGATGTACTTGCACAACTTACCTGATCATTTCCTTCTGTTTCCTTTTTTCAGGCTAAGTCAGAGATGGACAGCTACCTGTCTCCGCACCCGCACGACATAGCCACCTCCAGAATGTTGTGCAGGGACGGCTCTTTGATGCCGGAGCAGCATTTCCCAGAGGACTTTGCGTCGCCTTACAGTGTCAACATGAGCCTGCTCCTCCCTGACGTCACGTACCTGCACCCTGGTCTCTGCAGGACCGTGAGGCAGATCAAAACAGAGCCGACTCACTCCCTGATGCACCCCCCCTGCCAGGGCCACGGGGTGCCGCCACCGGCTCTCCCGGGTGCTCTGAGCGCAGCCGACACGCCAAGCGGTAACTTTTTCATCAAACAGGAAGTGCCAGATTTCCAGGATGTTCCCCTGTTTCAGCTCTTGAACTCTGACCTGGAGCAGCTCATTCATGGGTCTCAGCTGAACTCCATTCCCATGGCTCCGCTGAGTCTTCCAAATGGGAGCGTCCATGTAGGCCCAGTGCCGCATTCTGCAAAGCCCACAGGGAATCCTCAGAGAGAGTGTTTCCAATTCAATCGGCACTTAGGCCATCAGCAGACACCGACTTATTTGCCCCCTTCTCCGCCAAACTCTGAGCCCCCAAGTCCGGACAGGGGGAAGGTGCTCCTCCACAATCTGTCCCCACCTCCCTCCTATGAAGCCAGCATCGCCTCTAAGTTAACATTTCAGACCCATAATCCCATCGATCCAAGACAGACTTCCAGTGTCGCTCCCATCCAAGGTCCACACCAAAATACCAGTGTCCGATCAGTCCAAAGTCCAGGTGTTGGTCCAGTCCAGCTTTCCAGCCTGACGCCAGTTCACACGGCACCAGGTGTGGGCCCTCTGTCCCCGGTGTTGGGGACGGAGTCAGCTTCACTTAGGTTCAACCGAAGGAATAATCCTGATCTGGAGAGACGGCGGATTCACCACTGTGACGTCCCAGGTGAGACCTCTGTTTGCTTAGAGCATTACAACTGAAATGTTCTATCGTAAAAAATACGTCTCAAAGTACTTTCTCTTTTATCCTTCTTAGGATGTAAGAAAGTGTACACCAAGTCCTCTCATCTAAAGGCTCATCTACGGACCCACACAGGTACGTGTTTTGTGTTGCATTCTTATTTTTAGGGTGAAAGTGTGGATGTTGCCAGGCAGAAGAGTGTACTTGGCATGTAGATGCATTCTGTCTGCTGACAGACCTGGCCCACATCTCCCTGCTGTCAAATCACATAAACCCTGCAGCTCTCGTAAAGGGGACAGGCAGACAGACAGGACACACGGTGATTTATGGCTCACGGCATCGTATTCGTTTTTTTCATCCTGAAAACTCCTTCATTAGTCTTTTGGATCTGAAGGAAACATTCTGTACTTTTAAATGATGTTTATTAGAGCCAGACATGTGCCTTTCACAGACATATTGTTATTAGTGTTTGTCTGCTGATATGAAACAATTTATGTTACAGAGTAAATCCTGCAGAAAATATATGTATTTATCTTTATTTTTTATATTTGATTGCACTTGCGTTTTCTTTTATTTCTAGTGACAGAAATCATGATTGATTCCTAGGATAAACAGTATATTGGCTGATATATTAGTATCAGAAATGTTTTCTCCCTAATATTGGTAAACAAAATAATGTCTCTGTATTAAGGACATTTTATGTGTTGACTGTTGTTTCTTTTTAATTTTATTTTCGCTGAAGGAGAGAAGCCTTACCAGTGCTCCTGGGAGGGATGTGAGTGGCGCTTCGCTCGTTCCGATGAGCTGACTCGCCATTTCAGGAAACACACCGGTGCAAAGCCTTTCCAGTGTGGAGTGTGCAACCGCTGCTTCTCCCGCTCCGACCACCTGGCACTACACATGAAAAGACACCAGCGCTAGAAACACCCTCGTGCAAATCCAGTCAATCGGGACAAACACGGACAAAGAACTGACAAATTTTAAACAGTGGAATATTCCACTCACCTCCCAGTGGAGATATTCTTAGCAGTGCTGGCCCACACCTAATTGTTTCTTTTATTGTAAAGAGAATTTAATATTACCGTTGCCTTATTTTATTTCCATGTATGCATCCCAATATTGGAGGATATGTCATTGATTTTCATTCGATTTTGGTTTCACTTCAATGTAACTTTATAGCCAAGGAACTTCAATCCTTCATTTTCAGGGTTTACGGGGTCTAGATCATATCTGTAATGTATTATATGGGCATTTATTTAAATAACTTAAACTAGCAAACTGCCACACTGTAAGTATTGAGGTCGATCAAGTATTGTTATGAACTGGAAGGTCAAAGACTGTGTTGTTTCATATAAAAAGTTGTAACTAAGTAAGTTGTAGATTTCAGAAAGGACACAGCAGGGAAGTTGAGACAGTGAATTTGGGATGAGTCGTGGTGACCGACGTGCAGAGTGCAGTGCATGGAGCGCCATCACTGCCCGTTATTGGACACGTTGTCACAGAGCATAAATTCACTCAAAGCTAAACAGATAAAGACAAGAATGACACTCGGTGGAGCGTGCCCCCCCCCCCCCCCCCCCCCCAAGGCCCCACCGTCCTCCTTAAGTTCTGCACCAGAGCCATCGTGTTTGTGTGGTCATAGTTGGAAAACTATTGAAGATACATTTAAACTGTTAATTCCCTACTGAATCCACAGAAATTAGTCTACGCATTAATGGTAGTGACCCACTCGTCACTATATTTGCTCCAAATTTTCTTAAGGATCCTTGAATGGTTCACTGCAAAATTGGTAAAAATGACAAAGTTCCTGGATCAGCCTCTTTGTCTAGATCCTCTCCAAATTCTACAGAGTTCTTCTTAGGCCATAATGGTGTAATCGAACCAATAAACATATAAAGAGATGGACAGGGGTGAAAACGTAACCTCCATGGTGGACGTGATAAACGGTTCATCTGAAATGAAAGAAAGATGATGGTTGTGAGATGTCACACTCTGTTGGACGGCTTTGTAGAAGTTCGATATCTACGCGGAAAAAAGGAAAAGCATTAAAAAATTCACACGAATGAAATAAGTTTTTACAAATTCAAAATAGCAATTGTGTTGATATATCTTGTTGAACAAACTTAATTCATTTGTGCCTTATCAACTGAAGTAACTCTTGGAGTTGGTGCAACCATGTTTTCTTTCAATGTTTCAGTGTGTGCCCTGATGACATAATATACACTTGGTTAAATGTTAAATGTTACATTTCAGGACTTTAATGATCAGAGATTTTATTTGATTACTGAAAAGGTTCAAGAGCCGCACAGCAATATGTCATCTTAGCGTCGGAGGAGGGCTCGGAGAACTGCTCACACATAGCTTACAAGGGTTTGGAGTACGTGACATTTAAGCAGCAGGTCAGAGTTATTTTTTCTCCACTGGACGTCGTCGTGACAAGTGGTCGTCCGCTCATCTTCATGTTGTTGTGGTTGCAAATTGTGCGTCCCAACATACCATATTTTGTTCTGCTTGTAACAGGATTACAACATCGTATCACTGATGATTTGTCTTCCCGAGTGGTTTCAAAGTGGTGTCTTTGAGTTTTAAGCTTTCGTATTTTTTTCAGTCTGAACATCTGTGAAAGCTGTGGATCTCTTTGACGACTGGCCATGTTTTCAAACACCTTTTGAAAGTGCCTTTAACTGCTTCTTTCCCTTCTTCTCTCTTTTTTGGATGAATGATAAACAGAGCGGCCCCGTGGGGACGATGTTCTCTTATCCGCTACTCCGCTCTGCCAAAAGTGGTTCTATAAGTTGGCTGCCCCTCTGTATCTCCACGAGACATCAATTCCTATTTCTGACCAAATTTATTCATAATTTGAGTCGGATTGAACAAAATTTTGAAGTTTCTTTAGTTTGTATATTTTGTCTGAAGATCCAATGATTGTTTTATAAAGATTTGAAACCCTTTTTTTATTTTTATTATTGCTTGGCAAAGTCTAAGAAGGATCCAATTACAGGATATTGTCAAAGTCTACTCTGTCATAAGTTTCTCCAGCCAAGGAAGCAGCTCAGTGGAGTATCTGCCAGTAAATATTGCAATACTTTTAGATATATATACACACATACAAGTATTTTGACATGGTTGACACATGGAATTTCTATGATACGTTGTGTCATATAAAATCAAAATGTATCTGAAATTGGTCAAATGTGCTTTGCAGCCACGTGACTCATAATGCAAATAAAAGTTTTGTGTTGAATTTTCTTACTATGTTGAATATTTGTAATGTCCGACTTTTGAATTATTGCACACATTTTTTCTTTTAAAAGTCCCTCCGTTATCCTTGTTTGTGCCCAGTTTAAATTCCTCATATTTCCCAACACATATTCAGTTCTTAGATTTTAGATGTCTACAGTATAGGTTTGTATTGGTTCTTTAGTTTTAAAGTGTTTCTTTAGCACAGTACAGGGATATCACACCTTCACACCTTTATATACACATACACATAATTGAACCTAGTTGGTGTTGATGTAAAGTTCATAAATTATTCATGGTTATGTCAGTTTGTTGCTCTATAAAAAACACATTTTGTGTAGAAAATATCATGAATCTATATTCATTGATTATTTGCTTTTAATTAGTAAAGATGTAGACAGTTTAAAATCATCTGAAATTATAGTGATTTGCGGTAAAGTTAAAAAAAAGTTTTCAATTGATTAGTTATAAATGGGTGTAAAACAAGGCTCATTCATAGATACCCACTTGTAAAGAGGGAAGGATTGAACTGATATCAATGTGAAACATAAAAATGTGGTTTTGAATGGTATTGTTTTTAATTCAAAAGTATTTTTTGTCCTTCACTGGCAGAACAGTATTAGATCATGTTTACTTTGTTGTTCTCTGTCAAACATTGACGGGTGATTTGGTCTCAGTGTTCTTGTAATTGTTCGGCAACACACCCTCGCTGCAGTTGTACTAACAATCCTCAGTGTTCACGACAAGATTACTCCTTCATCTTTGTAATTGTTGGACAGTGTCCTCGACATGAGTCACAGCAAAGAGAAGTCGTAACCCAGCAGAGGTGCTGTCTGAGCCTGTCCTGAGTACGGAGGGAGTTCCCTGTGCCGATTGTTCCTTTATCCCTCCTATTATTTGCTCTCAGCCTCTTTTCACTGTGCTTTACACTCACACTATATGTGCTGTAGTGATAAATCACTCAAGTGATATAAGCTGCACACCAGGATGCTCAGTGGAGGGGGAATTGGAACCTTGTTATTGTAATCATTGGAATCCTTTACTGGCAGACACACACAGTCATCCAGCTCCATTTATAATAGAGCTTTGTACAGGATGTACAGGGCGTTTGCTTTTTAAAGTGCAACCTGTTCTCAGGAAACTATTCACAACCTGCAACGTTAAAACATGCATTTTACTACTGCAAGATTAAAGCTGTTGTGCGTGATGCTTTTCATTGATGTTCAAACCTGTGTGAGGGAGGTGTTTCCAGGTACCATTTCTAAAGGAGCACGTACGTCTGTGGTGGCACCAAATTCTTTCCTCTTCCTGTAGTGTGGGGATCTTCGGACAAGTCTCTCTACTGTATATCAGCTATCATTTAAAATGTCTTCCCTAATACCGAGATCAGGTTTCTGAATGCCAGCGAAAGTGAGCACAGTGCTCAGATGTCTAAGTGTCCCAGAGACCACATACCGTCCACCTCAGTCACAGATAGCAACTAGCTCCATAACCAGTGTACATACAAAATGCAACTTTATTAACCTTCATGCCTCCATTCATATTAATATACATGTATATTTTTGAACTTATTTTAATTTCACAGCTCCATCCATATGAAAAATACAGAGATAAAGGCAAAAAACACTGACTGGATACTTAAACAACTCTTAGAGAAAAAGAAAAGCGTAACAGAAAGAAAAGAAAAATTAAGGACACCTGTTCTTGAAGTTTTTGAAAAATATCAGGATTAAAAAATTTTCTTTTACAGATGTGGAATTCCTTGAGCAAGATCTCCCTTTTAGAAGCGATGCTGAGCGATATCACAATTAATTTTTTTTTCCTATACGGCAAGAATGAAAAGATCTGAATATATATACACTACACTCACTTTACATAAATACAGGAACAACGATTACTGTACGTAATATCAGCAAACTCGAAACATAGGCATTGGCTTCACTACTTAAAATGTTTTCAAAACCAGGAACTCAAAAGCAGTTGTTACACAGAAAGTAAAGTAGATATTGAACTGATAGAAAGCGTAAGATCAGTATTCATAAACAAAGGCATCACTTTACAGCCGGAATCCCAGCCACAGGATTTTTTTCTTTTCCTCCTATGAGTCAAACTCCTCATTATCTTTCAATGGAATCGCTTTGTTGAATTAATGTGCTGAAGCTGAAACACCGAGAGGCCTTTGTAACTCGGTTTTGTTCCCCGCAGAGGAAGTGACTTATTGCAAGCAGAGTGATAATGCGTGCTATAAACAGCCCGTGAAAAGCGTGTTGTGGGAGAACGCTGCATTTGACACAACGGCACAAGGCTCAGTGCGAAAAAAGGAAAAGTTCAAACGTTAGAGGTCCGACTTGCATAATGTTGTCTGTGCTTTTTTGTTTTACTTATCCCCGAAAAAAGAAGAAAAAAAAACGATTTCTCATTTGAAATTTATTAATTTGAGCAATCGAAACCCTGCACAGAGCAGTGGGTGTTACACGTTTGTGATATGAGGCACTATTCATTATTATTGCATAACTTTGACCCTGGTTACCGTTGCAAAATTATGCTTCAAAATGAGGAAAGAGACGCTCGACGGGAAATACAATTCACCCTGTCCTGTGGAGACACCAAGTCTAATTGAATTTGTTTGAAAAACTGGTGTATTAAGGCATGCAACGTCATATACTGTGTAGGAGAGTACATGTGTTGTTGATATGTGCTTGATCAATATATCTGTTTTTTTGTCCGAGTGTAGCAAAATAACAACAGAGGGAATCGAGTACCTTAATACGGTCAATGTATATAAATAATTTGTTGATTATAGCAAACACTGGTTCAGCCTTGGGAATAAAATCATTTGATCGTGAACTTGTTTAACCACTAAGCCCCCCCCTCCAAAAAAACAAAAAAAAGGAAAACCATTACATAACACCACATATGATAATTTACATGATGAATACCATTAGCCCCATTTCACTGTATACCAAATTAGATAAATTACAGCCTCTGAAAAAAGACTTTACATGTATAAATGTATTTCCTGCATCTACTAATCAAAAGCCCTATTTTTCCAATGTACATACAGGATGTAGAACTTTGCAATAAGTTTTCTCTTCACTATCACATATATTACAACATTTCAAAAAGATCCTTTTTACAGAAGAAAAAAAAAGTTATATGCAATGATGAAGTGCCCCATCAGTTATAAAAATGATCTTATACATTATATGGATGATATATAATAATAATAATAATACCATGATGATTATTTGTTTTTAAATCAACATCTGAAATAAAATAATTTGAAAATAGTATGAAACAAACAAGGTGCTGATATGCTTTTGCCAAAATGTTAATACAACCGGGCTTCATGACGTTGTGCACAAGCACTATGCATAAATAAAGATGACATACATTTCTCCGTTACATCAAGGTGGGGGTGTCACATACGTTGGGTGCATGTGTGGAAATAACCTCCTGGATTTGGCTACTTTGCCTGTGAGTGTGTGTGTGTGTGTGTGCGTGTGTTTGTTTGTAGATGCACTAGAGTGTGAGTCTGTGTGTATGGTTTTCAAGGTGCAATATCAAAAAGGTTACCATTTTCTTTGACTGGCTTCGGTCCAATAGATACATTTAGCAGCACTATCAAATAATATGAGCTGGTCTGATACTCTGCGTTTATGTGTGCAGCTCCTCCTCAGCTTAAGAGCTTTGGAAACACCTGCAAAACTGCCGGCTATTATGAATATAAAAATATTCTTTCAAATTGCATTTCCTGATTGAGGTGATGTGACGTTCTAAGAGATAAATCTGCCAGTAAACGCAGTTGAACAAAAAAAGCCTTGATGCTCATGCACAATGTTTGTATGTATGCCAATGTGCATGTTTTGTTTATGTGTGTGTATGGGATTTCTTTACAGAATTGTAAATAACCAAATCTCAGGTGAATTAGACAATAATCTTGACATATATCTGGTCTGAGGTGATGACATTTCAAGTTTGTTTGAGACAAACAAAGTAAAAACAACATGATTAATAGTGACTCTCTGACTGACACACGTCGGATTCAGAGTCTTGTGCTGGAGCTACACACCGATAACAGAGGGGAGGGGGGGGGGGGGGGGGGGGGGGCATGGTACGGAATGAGGAGCTGGCCCGGGGAGAAAAAACTTCTCCTTCAGGATATTGACATCATCAGCAAACAGAGCAAAGAGGAGGCGGCTGTCCCTTCCCGTCACTTTGTTCAGAGTGTATTGCTCTTCTGGGTTTGTACGTCAGGTACCACGCTATCCCTGTAACACTGCAGCCGGTGTCAAAGTCAGCTTATGGTCAAGTGCTGCTGTGCAAACAAAAATATGGAAAAAATAAAAATAAGAAGATGAACCCCAGCGCCACAGATTCCTTCCACGGTGGAACCCAGCTGAGGAGACAGAGCTGAAGAAGAACAACACGATGGATGGGGACAGGATTGAACGCATGAGTCTTGTAAGGTGCCTCTGTCATTTGCTTTTTCACATACTGAAAATCTCCTCTGATTGTTTCCAAGTTCACTGTACATGAGGGGTTGTTTTTGTTTTCTTCCGAGTCAAACATAAGCAATTAGCAGGCATTTAGGGAAAAAAAGGAAAAAAGATTAAATTTAACGAAACGTTGAAAGTATATCTATATCCTTTAAGATTGCACTTTACTGATTGCTAATCACAGCACAGAATCAAACCAAAGATTTCAAAGAGGCTCGACGTAAACAGGACAGCACTGATGTCTTGCTAGGAAACGTTGTGCTTCTCTGCTGGTGCCATGGGGTGCGTGTCCATTGTTTGAATCGTTCAGAATAAACGGATGACTCTCTGAAACAGTGGAGGTGTTGGTGAGGTTGATCCGTCCGGGCTGGGATGGTGTGGACTGTTGGCTGGATGAGGGGAAGGTGAAAGTCCTGCCCTCTTTTAGCATTTCTAGGGGAACCACACAGCAGACAATCCGCGGTTACGTGGCGCCCCCTGCTGCTCATCGGTCAGACTCCGGAGGGAAGCAATACTGCCCTTAACTCCAACAAGGTCACTGCGATCCGGTCCAGGCCTGTGACTCAAAAATAATCCATTCCATTCAATGGGGTCTTTCACATTATGAAATGCTGGAAAAAGCAGCAACTGGAACAATATAGTGAAAAGAAAGAAAGCACACAAAAAAAAAAGACGGTTGCGATTGCATTATATATCATTTTTTTTGTCCAAATGAGGAGTTTGTTCTCCATAATCAAAGTGAAACATTTATGAACAGTGCTGTAAAAGACAGTTCCCTATTAGACTCCGATAAAAGCTCCTGCCGTCTGCTCCTTCCAACTCCAAGAGGATCCAGAAGTGACCCTGTTTGTGCTCCGCGAGCTCCGTGCTCCTCGACGTCTTCTCGCCTTCTGACGGATGAGAGTGTGTGTGTGTGTGTGTGTGTGTGCGTTTGTGTATGTTTATGTGTGTGTGTGTGTGTGTGTGTGTCTGTATGTGTGTGTGCATCCAGGCCAGCTGAAAAACATTCATAGGGAGATCCCGCTCCCCCGGCTGCCTGTGTGTGTTTGCGTGATTGTGTGTGTGTATGTTTGTGTTTGTTCAATTGATCTCTCCCTCTCTTTCTCGCCCTCTATCTCTTGATCGCTCTCCGTCTGATTCAAACCAGCATATGTCTCCGTCGGTGCAGAGCCAAGTGGTCAGATCTGGAGAAGCTGCGGTCACAGTCTCCGCACTTGAAGGGTTTGACCCCCGTGTGTTTCCTGTAATGCCTCGTCAGCTCATCGGAGCGGGCGAACTTCCACGTGCAGCCGTCCCAGGTGCATTTGTATGGCTTTTCCCCTGGAGCGGAAGAGAGAGAGAGAGAGAGAGAGAGACAAACTCAGTGTATGTTGAATAGCTTGTGGGTCACATGTTGGCACTGACGCTCTGTGGAGGAGGATGCATCCCCAAAAACGTACGTTTGCTCTATTTGGTTCAGGTCTATAGTAGCATCTGTAATTTCGGCTTACCTCGGCCAAGTAGGTTCTGTTCTCAACCCTGGCAAGTTGGTTTCTATGTTTGTTTTTAAAGCAACTTTAGAACAACAACAAAACTGATTGGACTCCGAATTTGCCCTCATATTCTTTGACATTGCGAGATGATCCCGGGAAATAAGTCATGTAACCTGATGAAACAAATCAGGAACTAGAAGGGAACGTATATCTATGATTGTGTGAAACATTTTGCAACTTGATAGAATTTAAGGGGACTGTTGGGCTTTGGAGGACGAATGTGCTGTAGTATTGCAAAAAGCCTTGATACAATATAATTAAATGTTAATAAAACAACCATAAAGCAACTCAGTCCCTTTTTTTTCTGACCATGAAACCCCAGTCCAAATTAGTTTGATGATTCCCTGACTTATACTAAGGAGAATGTTTCCTCTTTCATTCCCACTCCTCACCCTGAACATCTATTTTTGCTCTATGTGAGTGAGCAGGTACGATCTCCTGTGAGAAGTGTGGAACTGACTGAAGAGTTATTCTGAACTGTAGTCAGTTTAAAAGAATCAGAAGCCATTAAAACAAACAGGGTTTATCTCTGATATTCAGTGAGGAAACTTAAAACGTCCAGAATTCTCATCAGTTTATTTGCTTTTGTTGCTTTTCTGGTTTGGGAAGCAGAGGATCATGGGTAATATCCTCAGTTCAGTTGTCTTTCAGTTCAATGAGTAGGATAAGAAGTCTTCCTCACTATTTGAAAACCACTCCATTGCTCGGACTCGGAGCCCAACAACAGAATCATACTCAATGTGTGACTGCAGAGGGCGCTGTTGCTAAGTAAAAGGTACTTTAAGGTCAAACATGACTAATGCTTCAAACTCTGATTCCTCTGTGCTGTTAGCTGCCACCTCAAATGTCAGCTGTGTACTGTATAGTTTCATAATGGGGTGTGGCAAACATGCACCTTTTGTTTAAAGCAGACAATGAACTACCAGGAAAGGCCTGGAGGCAGCTATTAAAACACTCTCCGTCTATTATGACTGATTATACAAAACCATAAATGAAACTATTAAAGTATAATCATATGTTAATAATGAGGCATTATGTAGTTAAATTCATTAAGTTATAGACAAGAACAGAACATAATGCATTACGGACGCAGACGTCAAGGACAAAAAGTCAGTCCTCCCTGTTTGAATCCCCATTTACAATGATGATTCTAGTTAGTGATGGGTGTTTCCATATCACTTAATACAAGTGGGATCATTTTTAGTTTAGTTGAAAATCAAAATGTTCTGCTTTGCATGTTTGACTTGGAGCAGATGGTCAAAGTCTCGTCAGCTCCCTTCAGTAGATTTCTAATGATCATGGTCTGAGTTTTGAGAGCTGTCTCAAGGATGCTTCCTCGGACCCTTTGGATCTGTTTTGGTTTGGGGCCTATGAGACTAGTGTCGGAGGACTTTATCAATGTTTTGTCCATGTGTGTGAATGTGTCTTCAAATAACCTCATATCATATGTTACATTTACACTATGTTCAATCTCATGTGAAAAGAAAAGTGTGCTTGCCTTTGTCTGAGTCTCCATTTGGGATTGACCTTTAGTCCACTGTAATCCAGATTAAACTCAGTG
The DNA here is from genome assembly GCF_949316205.1 of Platichthys flesus. NCBI lineage: Eukaryota > Metazoa > Chordata > Actinopteri > Pleuronectiformes > Pleuronectidae > Platichthys > Platichthys flesus. The sequence goes on along the minus strand of NC_084957.1, from coordinate 17,234,659 downwards.
TACAAATTCTTCAGAACAACTTTGATGTTGAAGTGGTGTTATAGGTGGCCCCAGTAAAACATTACCTGGGTTATATGTGATGGTACTTGTCATTGTGGACTAAGAATGGGATTTTATAAGCATTTAGATGACTGTAAATTAATAAAATCACAGCACTTTAACCCACTCCCTCCGTCTTACCTGTGTGCGTCCTTCTGTGTGCTTTTAGATGGGAGCTTTTGGTGTACACCTTATTGCAGCCCTCGAAGTCACATCTGTGGATTCTCCTCTTTTTGGAATCCGGAGACTCTGACCTCCGGGGACGACGTATGCTGTCAATACTGAACGGGGAAATGGAACTGCAACAGGAAAAGGAGAAGAAGAAATCAACATTATTAAAGAGTTATTAGAAGAAGACATTGTCTTTTCCCCACATTGATGTCTTCAAGTTTCAGAAGAATGTCATTTTTTTCCACACAGGACAAGTAGCAGAATAAGCCCTACTCGATAAAACTTTGATTTTCAGTGTAGTGTTGAAGGACACACTGCATATCACAAAGGAAATTGAGGCACTGCAAAAACATCAGTTTATTATGTCGTTGTGAAGTTTGGTTTACAGTGACTTTTTTCGAAAAAATTAAAGGGACAACAGAGCTGTAAAAGTCATCTTATTGCAGTTAATGCAACAAAATAAAATAAAGAGAAACCTTCAAAGACAATAATGCTTATCATGTCTTCATTGTTGTTTCTTGAAAGATGGAAACCAATTTAATATTGGTGCGGATATTTGAGTCGGGTAAAGGGATTAGATTTACCACTTTCTTTAACATTGTGAGATGGGGTGTGTGCTTTTTCTCTACATTTTCAATGATTTCTCAAAGAGTAATTCATGGATATTAATACAAAAAATCAGGCATATTTAGAGGACTGATATCTGTGTGCAATTCGGTTCAGATTGACTGACTTTAAGGGGACTGTTGGAGATATACACTCTATTAGGGGACCATTCTAGTTTAAGGTCAGTGTGGATGTTGAAGAGTGTTCATGCACATGAGGAGTTTTGAAAATGTTCCCAAATATTGTAGAATATCATCTCAATAACTTCCTGCAAACAGTATATAGATGACTTAAAGTAAAAACACTGCATAGTAAACAATATAATATACTATCGCTTACAGTACTTGTACGACAGTATCTTTACCAGTAGGGGGCACTGTAATACCGCTGTAGCCTGAGTGGGTTAGCGGATGAGGTAAGTCCGCTGGTATTTCATCAATCAAAAGGTGGAAACTGTTTTTTCCCAGTGTTTCAAAGTGAGGCTAATATCTCCTGAGCTTATTTCTACCATCAATACATTTTGCCATGACATTTCCTCTCCAATAGCCAAAATCAATACCTCAGCTGATTATATGATTTGTCACCGCAATCACTGAAGCCCCTGTAGCCAGGTTGTGTGTGTGTGTGTGTGTGTGTGTGTGTGTATGTCTAGTCACTGTACTCTATATAGATTATTTACAGAGAAGTATCATAAGAAACCTGTGATAAATCTAAATGTTAACGTATCCCTATATGAATAAGACAGTGTGTACAAACACACAATTAAATCAAGGAGGTAACAAAGAGGAGGTAGGATGGTCTCACCAGTTGAATTCGAGCCATGAAACCTTTCACACAGTAATAAACACATGACTGCTACACACACACACACACACACACACACACACAAACACACACAGAAAACTGTCAAGAAAGATACAGTAGAGAAGGAAAACAAGAGCATCTCTGTTTACGAGCAGGGAGGAGTAATATCTGTGGGATACGGTTAACAGGGCGAACCCGGCACAAACAGTTTCCTCAGCTCAGAGTGTTCGTTGTGAATATTGTGAAAAAGGTTAAAAGGTAAACCGGCCAACGGAGAAGGAGGAAGAGAGCGAGTGAGCATCAGACAGGCCGTCAGTGTCTGTGTCTCCTCCACAGAGGCCACTTCCTGTCTCTCTGTCTCTCTGTCTGTCAAATGCAGACTCAGATATTCAACCGTGCAATCAACACACACACACACACACACACACACACACACACACACATACACATACGCAGGCTACAAAAAAATCTCAGAATTAGAGGAAATCACACATACATACAGATCACCTGTTGCTCTTGGCTCACGGCCAGTGTGAAGCTGTACAGGAAATGATCACACGGGTCAGACACGAACTGAACTCCAACTCCCCTCTCGCTGTCTCTACTGCGATCCTCCACGCTCAGAAAAATATCACACTGCAATGTGATGACAAAACCGCACATTAAGACAAAGAGGCGCCTTCATAAAAGCTGATTGAATGATGGGACGACCGGGTCATCTGCTAGTGCGACAGAAAAATCGTAGACAACCATCAGAGGTGGCATGGGCCTCCGTATGTGTATGTGTGCGTGTGCGTGCGTGTGTGTGTGTGCGTGTGTGTGAGGCTGCAGGATTAACAGTGGAAACACTCGGAGCTCAGCCACTGAGCAGAAGAGGCGGATGTTTACGTTCTGACTTCATATCTGAAGTGACTCCGTGATTATGAAATTATTTAAGGAGGTCGGAGAACAATGGCTTCTAAAAGAAAGTAAAGAAAGTATAAACAACAAGTCATTACGCATATAAATGATGTCATTGAGTGCAACTGCTTTTCATTCTGGTGATAGATCTGTTTAAGAGCAGCAGACAGAGTCCTGCTTTAGTCGGTTTTTGGGGTTATGGATGATTCTGTGATTTGATGTAGTTCTTATTACAATGACATATGTTCACGTCTTTGTTCGCGTCATTGGCATCAGCGACCAGATATTTTGTCTTAATTTCTGGATAGTTGGAGGAAGTGGAGATGTGTTCTCCAAGGAAGGCTGAAGCGTTTCACGTTGTTCAGTGATGGAAAATCTCTTCCAGATTGTTGTTAATTAATTGTTAGAGTCATTTAACAAAGAAAAGAGAAATCCAAACGTTTTCTGGTTTCAGCTTCAACAAAGTAAAAAAAAAAAACAGTTCTAAAATTTGCAGCAAACCAAAAATAAATAAATACTTTGTTAAACTGCACTGAACATTTTTCACTATTTACTTTCATATTAAATCTGAATGATTGATCAGTTAATTGAAATAATGTGTTACTTGTGGCTTTAAATGACAGAATAATAAAAACATGTATAAAAGGCATCTATGATGACTATCTGAAGCGTTTTCATATTTGGAAGGATAATCATGTTTCTATGTGGTTAGAAAATATTTCACTCATCTTGTTTTTTTGGTTAGGCAGTGTGATACTATCAGCTGTATCAGCAGGTTTACAACATGTGAAACTAAACAGGGAAACATGACTACCCTTGTTCAACAGATGCCCTTATACCAGCAATGTCCAACTCCAGAGTGACTGATGAGGCAAAAACTATAATTAGTTATTATATTATAAACTTAAAATTAAAAGGTTTTATTTAAAGATTGTTCTCTACTTGATCAAATAACTTAACACAATATGCGGCAAAGTCAGCAGAATACAAAGCTGTGACTCGGGTGCATGTCTTGGCAACAACAACATCTTTAGGTCTCCCGCCCTGTATGTATCGTAGCTGTTGCGTTAGAATCAATTCGTTGTATTTTCTCATGTGAGCCCAGAGGCCCATTCACACTGCCATGAACCCTGTGTCAGCGCAGCACCTTGGCTGTGGGAGTGTGTGTCTGCTTGTTTCTCCCGAAGCAGCACAGAGAGAAACAGAAAGTACAGCTGAGAACGAATTCAAACAGAGTTTTGTTGTGGTTCCTTTTTCCCCGTCCTCTTCATCTGCTGCTCTGCATATGACAGAGGGACACAGAATGTGTGTTTGTGTGTCACAACACAAACAAGCTGCATGTTATTCTTACTTCTCATAGGAAACAGGGTCATAACAACAGTTTCGACTCAGCAACAGCTCGACACGGTTCTTAGACACACCAAATGGTGGAATTATCGAGAAAGCAGGAAGGGACGTGTGTGTGTGTGTGTTACTGTGTGTGTATCACTGTGTGTGTAAGTGTGTGAGTGTGTGTGCCTGCGCTGGAAGACTGCCCACTGGGCATTCCTGTACCTGTCCAAGGATACGAGCCCTCACCTCACCCCGTGTCTCCCCTCCCTCCACCTGCTCTGCTTCGTTGGCCACAGGTCCTTGGGGACCAGCTAGACTTGAATAGACACAAACCTTCCAACACAAGCCCCAACACACACACACACATATACACATATACACACACACACACACACCTTCTTTCCCTCTCCCATCTCTCTGTAACTGTCTCTCTTTCACTAGTGCTCTCCCACAATAGCCTATCCACCGGTCCCCAGGGAAACGCATGAATATGGAGGAGGCTGCCCAAGAAGCACATGACACACACACTCTCACTCTCTCTCATTTATTTATATATGGATACCTGGATTGGAGGCTGCAGGCACTCCTATCCTCCGCCCTTACACTTCTCCTCCCTGACGCTCTGTGGACGACTGCTCATGTAAATATGGACACTAAATTACAAAAAGCGGTACACTCTCAGTGTACATGTGCAAATGAAATGGAAAAAAGAAACAAATCAGCACAACGGAGCGAAATCTCTCCAAAAAAGTGCTGCTCGCTTCTGTTGCGCTGCAGATGTCCACAGAGCGCATGTGTTGTGTCAAGACAGAGTGCACGTTCGCCCATCGTGTAACTCAAGGAGACTACAGACTTCTTTGTTTTTCACGGACAAACATCCAAGTCTGTGTTCCTGTTGACAATGGCTGACCTCCTTCTGGAACCAGCTGTTCTGCCCCCTGTGCAGGAACACGTGCATGGATACAGTACAAACACACACACATCGCAGGACTTATATACTTAAAGACGTGAACACAGAGTTTCTGACACGCACAGTCACAAACGCAGCACGCACACAGGAGCGCACAGTTTTCCACACAGCACAGTCTGCACTTTGCACACAGAGAAGCGAGTGTGTGGGCAGGCCCTGGCAGGGCATTGCTAAGCCTGGCTGGTGATTTATCTCCATAGTGAAAGCTTGGGCAGTGAAAGGTGGGGTCCTGCCAACCTCTGTTCTCCTCTGACCACCCGGTGCCCACGTGTGGCACTCAGGGGCACGCCTGTCCCTTTCAATAACCTGCACTGAAACCCGAGTCCTGCAGTGAGTGTCTCTGAGTGTGTGTGTGTGTGTGCTTGTGCATGTGTTAGTCTTCCTTGAAACATGGCAACCTGCGTGCTCCACCGGGCAGGCTCAGCCACAACACAGTTTTTAAACGGGTTGCACAAAAAGTTTCATCACTGTCGATGCTCACACAGCCGGCAGTGCACGGGCAAAGAATGCAAAAAGGCCCTTCACATAATGTCAAAGCTGGAGTGTTACCACCAAAACACAGCCAGTCGGGGTTGGCCTACTATTCAGCACAGCCTTGTTAATGTTGCTGCATTATTAGCAGGATCTCACAGAGTCCTGGAATACTTTCCTTACAGTTAGCCTGAATAAAAGTCTCTGTGGGTATTAAAGCGAATCTGGCCAGGCTACTAGTTCTGACTGCTCCGGGTTTATGTGTGGCAGGGGAGGAGGGCAGGGCCGAGCCAAATGTCTCTCTGCATTTGATTTCCTGCTTTCGGATCAGAACCCTGTGAGCTGTCATTCATCGGAGAGGGAAGCCTTTTCATTCAACCCAGATGGACAAGCACTGCAGGAGCTGTGATAGTCTGTAGGCCGAAACACGGCAGAGAGTATGTCTGAGCCATATGCAGTGGTACAAATGCACAGCCACCCACGCACACACATTGAAGAGTAGAAGAGCAGAAAGAGAATCGCACGGAAATTCCGAGGATTCTGTGTTAGAGAAGTTTCAGACAATGCTCTTAGCCAGGGTGTCAGGGAGAGCACGGTAGACAGTGGTACTCGAAACCCTGTGCATTTTCTTTTTCTTTGTAAGCAGGATTCACAAAAAAACACTAAATACATTTTCATTAAACTTGGGAGAAGGATGGGACACAGGTCAAGCAGGCAAACACTAAAATTTGGTGTGGATTCAGATTTGTTATCACTTTCACCAATTCCCCAGGGAATAATGTCTGCATCTGGCCTTCGGTGCAGCTCGCCTGTTGGCAATGGTGGAGGTCACTCTACTCAACGCTGTTCTATTTTTTTAAGAATTAAATTAACCAGTGAGACCAAACAGTTTACACTTTCTCAAAGGGTCAAGTCCTCTTTAAATTAAATTTTGTTAAATGTAGACATGAGCTGTATGTCGGCCCAGTCACTGGTGACCTGTCCAGTGTGTAGCTTCCATTTGGTCAGTGGTGAAGGAAACACTCACTCATTTTACTGGTGTTAAAGTACAAATAAATAGACAAAAATGTGCTAAAGTAAAAAGTACCAAAAGTAAGTGATTACTTGCTTTCAAATACACTTAAAGTATTCAAATTTGAAGAACTTTCGCGAGTGTAGACTATTCCCTAGTGTAACGGTCTAGTTTATCATTTTTTGGCAAAGTCTCGGTATCCATTGAATCCATTTTCTTATTTTTTTAACAGAAGCAATTGTTTTTTAACCAGTGAACCTTTGTTAACGTTGAAGGAGGCGGGGTCTTATGTTACAAGTCAGCTCTGATTGGATCAGTGAACCGATTATCCTATAATTAAAACAATGATTACTTTTCAATATATAAAAAACAATGTGAACATGTACCGCAATACTTAAAAAAAAAGTAGTGGAATAGAAAGTGCAAATATTGGCTAATATACAGTATGTGGAGCTACAATGAAAAGAGCCTGAAAATAAATCTACTTAAGTTAAATACAGATACTTAAGGAATATATTTGAATGCAGTTAGTGTTGTTCTTTGTTATATCCGTTCAGGGCCTCTTGCACAATGTCAGCAAGGATCAGTTCAACTCAACCCTCCAAATGAACGGATGTATTAAACTGATTGAGCTGTTATTATGTGCAGTGACATTTTACATCCTTTCCTGTTTATTCTGTTTGCTTGGTGAGAAACTGCACGGTGCTGTGAGGCATTTATTTTAACAAACGACTACATTGTAATGTAACAGTGTGAGATTCAGGTGAGTAATGATGTGAATACTATGAACACTGTAACTGTGGAGCTAATTGAAAATTCCCTATCAGCAGATTCAACAGCTGCCAACAGTAGAGAGTGAAAGCATCAACGCCTTCCTGACAATAATGCTGTCACAAGACTGAACAGAGAGAACAGCTTAAGACCGAGACCTGTGTATTTGATTTCAGCTTTTAGGGTCAGTAGAGGAGAAAAAGCCTCCACCCTACATACACACACACACACACACACACACACACGTATAGATCATGATACTCACTCTTGTACAGCGCGGGCTATAGACAGCGCAGTGGAGCCGGTCTCATTAACACTGTCCAAGGTCACGTTTGGCAGGTCGTCGTCATCGCTGTCACTTTTGATCTGCCTTGGCGATAGGCCATTGGGGTCTGTGTATGCTGTGAGGACGGGACGCAGACACAGGAGTCAGACACATGATACTGGAGCCGGCCCTGGAAACTTACAAGGCATATCACATTGTGGGTGCTGGAAAGTGTTTATAATCGAATCGCCTTCATACAGTTTAATGTTGTCATTTCATAAATCCCTCGTCACAAGGAATTATCCTTCAGACTGTAGAACTGTCATTATGTCATACGTTCATCTGTATCTATATATAGATATAGATATAGATATGTGTGTATGTGTGTGTGTGTGTGGGGGTGGGTGCATGAGTGCTGGTATTTCCAGTCGGTAGCTAAGGACAGAACAACCACTCATGACACTGTAGCCAGTAGTTACACAAAGACAGAAGAGTGTGTATACATGCGTACACACACACACACACATACACACACAGCCTTCAACTTTAGAGATAAGGAGCTGGGTGGAGAAGCATTTGGGCGTCTTTGTTGCGTGTGGCAACATTTGTGCATTTTGTGTTTATGTGTGTGTGTGTGTGTGTGTGCTTGTGCGTACGTGCGTGTATCATGCCCAGCCAGACTACAGAATATGTCCAAGTTAAAAGAGCATGTGCATGAGAGCGACTCTTTTCTGTCTGCTCTCTGTTCTCCGACATGAGAAACTGTTTGCCATATCATACTCATGATAATGGCAAACCTTTACATAAAAGGCCCAGAGAGAAGACAAGAGTCTAATTTTCGTCCATTCACTGCTGTGGGCCTTTCTCTTAGCGGACAGCGATAATTAGCGAGCAAACTCTGCTGAACATTTGACTGGCCATCTGCATGCTATTCAAACCATCACCCCCCCTCAGCCCATGAGCACAGGAGTATCTGTCTCTCAGGGCAACATGACAAAGTTACATCCATTCCGAAAGTTGTGACAGCTCGTGGGTTATATTGCCGGAGCCTGCAGCCATTCTGTCCTCCCTGTCACCATGGACACAGGCTGAGTACATCCTCAAAACCTCAAGAGATCACTGTCCAAAAAAGTAAAGACCTGCAGCAGACTGCCTGCCAGGGATATGTTCCTGGAAATCTGCAGTACAGGATTAACTAACTGATATTATAATTCCTCGGAAACAATATGATGAAGATTTTCTAGTATCTTTGTGAAGATGAAAGCATTGTGAACACTGAATATATTAAGGTATAGAGTATTTTTCACTGAGACCCCATTCTCCTGTAATCCTGGTGCATTTAGAAGCCATCAGGACCTCACCTCCTTTGCCCTCTCAGCCGAGTGAGTGTGACCATAATGGCACATAATAAAGGTCTCGAGTTAGCAGCAGACATGGTGCTATTACACGGGGGGGGGGGGGGGGGGGGTGTGGGCGCACATAGGAAGTGCTGCGACGCCGTTGGAGCTTTTGCCTTTAAAGATTTCAAACTGTTGATGCAGAGTGCGTTATGCAGAGTGGTCACCAGCTCGCCTACCCCACGGAAAACCTGCAATTAGTTAGAAATGCATTGTGTGTTGCAAAAGGGGTATTTTGAGCGAGGGACACAATGGAGGAGTGGTGGAGAGGTGGGCAGAGCACCGGATTTCTTTCTTTCTCTCCTGTTGTTTCCAGTCAAGCCCTGTTTCCATGGCAACCTCCTGCCGGAGACAGGGAGACAGCAGTGAAAGGAAGCGTACCCGCCCTCTTTTAAAAGAGGATGGCCAACCTGTGTGTGTGTGCGCGCGTGTATGTGTGTGCACGTGGGAGAGTGGATAAGTGTATGTGTGTGTGTGTAAGTGTTGTACATAGTGTATCTATGTTGAGAGCTTAAATAATCACATTAAACTTGACATGAGCAGAAATGGCTTAAACTTATTTGTCCAGTTATCAACCAATATTGATATCTGACAGGGAAAACACCAGATAAATAAGGACCACAGCTGCGCAGTACAATTATGTATACTGTATATTGACATCAAATGCCAGTTACCAGTATTACACAGAAATTACTGAATGCATTACCCTGAAACTTGGTTGAAGGATGCAGTATGGGCCAAGAAAGAATCCATAAAATGTTGACTTACAGGGAGCAGAGATACTATTTTTTAAACTTTCTTTCTCATTGCAAGAAAGGGTGATTTTTGTTACATTTTCATTTATGAGTGTGTGCAAATTGTTGAAATCCAAATAAAAATCGGGATCTAGTGAATTTAAATGTGGTTTCATAAGGGGACTTCTGGGCCCTGGCCTAAGTATGCCCCCTCTGGGTGCCATTGGAGTTGGTAATGTTGTGTTTTCGAACATCTCTGACACGAACAAAAGGAAACGAGTTGTACTGGAGAGTCGTTCATTTAATGTTGTGTCTAAATTGCACTGCCTACTATATGATGCCATTTTTGACTGAAAAGACCTCCTACTTATCTACTTGGACTGGACATCCAAGGGGGAGACTAGATTGTGATTAGCCATTGAGCCAATCAATCAGGCAATCCACCTCCTTCAAAGAACCATTATTCCCCATCACAATTCCTTGTTATTTTTGTGCCACAAATCATGAGGGCAATATTTTCCATCATTTGGATGATGTTTGTTCACATGATGCTGGCAGGATATGTGCATTAAGATACGGAAGCAAACATGAAGGAGAATGAATAACACAAAACAGGATAATCCAGTTGAAGGATTTTGACCAGTCAAGACAAATTAGGAGGTTGTACCTAAAAGAGAGGCTCCCCTCTAAGTCTGACATAGACCAGAAAACTGTGCATATTTAGCAGACTGGTCCCCACAACAGACTCAAGCTCCCCAGGACGAGAGCCAAAACAAAACAAAACCCAAACTCAAACTTTAAAAGACGCTTTTGCCTGTAGCACACCATATGGTAAAAAAAATCACCAAGGTGGAAGGAGGTAACAGCTGCCATTGGATCTTACGTCTACAAAGAAGTGTCGGCAATTTACAGGTACGAGTCGTTTTTTGCCGTTATCTTGATTTGACATTTGGGTCATATCCCAACAGAAGTGTAATATGACGTCTTGTAACAATACATCACTTTAATTTAGATTTTGACTGTTTCAAGTCTTATGTAAATGTTCTCATCCAATCATATTGAGTTCACGTGGCTAAATGTTCCCTTTGTTTACCGGTTGCTGTCTCATTAAACCACTGTATCCACCACACCCAATGCACTGCTGTTCATTCATCCAATTTCCTTTCAGCTTGGTAACTTCAGAGCTGAGCAGAGCTAAAGCTGGACCGTGGACGTGTGTGCATGTGTTTGCGTAAGTGCCACCCATCTTCAATATCCATCCACACCCTCTTATGCAACTCTTCTTTTTCCTGTTCTTACTTCTTTCCTCCGCTCTCCTTGGGTGCAGACATCCAACATTTAAAAACGCCCCCTCTCCGAGGACCACCCCACCCTGCCAGCCGAGTGTCTGTCCGAGCACACGCTCTAATTACACATCTCTGTTTGTTTGCTTGTATGTACAGTCGACACATGGGTGTGACTTATAGTCTGAGTGTGTCTGCGAAGGGAGTGACAAAAACGCTAACTCTTTTATAACCAACAGTCGCCCTGTGTACTGCTCAGAGAAACACCTACCGTCAGAATACTCGTCGTGGTTGGCAGTAAAACCACACCCAGAGAGAAAAAACAATAACACTGTGTAGGTTGGGCCAGAGAGGACTAATACTCAAACTGCCCCAGATGTTTGCGTCTCTTTAAAGGGAAAGGCAACAACTGGTGCGTTCCTGCTAACCTGCACCAGAGGCTATTTATGACAGCCCAGCGAAATCTCTCTCGGTAAAAGATATAAGAACCTTTCAAGCTGCAAACCTCGTCCTCTCTCTGAAGGGGGAACATAACCACCTGACGGGCTGTCTCTAAAAGCATATAAACACACACAGTGAGCCTTCACAGCACTGTGTCTGCAAGTGCTTTGACTAAAGACAGCTCAGGACATCTGCCAGACAAAATACACAACTAAACACAGCTTGTCACGGGCATAACTCCTGCTGCATCCGACCGTTATTTCATCTCTCCGACCCAATGTTAGCCAGGATCTGTCTCCAAACTGCCAAACACAGATATGGACTCAACTTATTCCATTTCTACGATAGGACAGGTTCTCAGTTAAACGTGCAAAATGTAACTTCAGCCAATGGGGGTCTCTCGATCGAAACAATTGCTGAACACCTTGTTTAATGACATCATGAAGCAGAGTGGGATCATGGGAGTTGTTGTCAAGCTGACATGACTCAGCCGCAAATCAATCTTCACATTATTTTAGTTTTATTCGTGCGATAAAAATAGCTAACTGGTGACCTGGCCAGAAGTGTGTTGTCCTTTTATCATACGATGTTTAGCTAACTAGCTAGCAATATGTTTTTCCTTCATCATATGTTGTTTAGCTAACTGGCTAACAGGCTAGCAGTGCATTAATTGGTCCTTTGTCACACATAATTTTCCCAGGCCGCCATAGCAGAGACGGGCAAAGCTTTGGAAAGTAGATTTGATATGATCAAAATATAGTCTTATATAAAATTTAATAAACTTGGGAATTTCTCTGGGTTTGAACATTGGATATCCTGAGTACACAAATTATCAACAAAATATATGACATAGGTCTAGTGTTTCTATAAAGTTTCATTATTTCTGGAGTCTTCCGAGGACTCTTACAATTATAAATATTACTAGTGCATTGTCATGTTTGACAACTGATTATTACAAATATTTGACTATTTTAGTTTAGGCAAATAATTCATGCGATTAAATTGATTTCAATTTTAATTTCTCAGTAAAGCTGGAGGCTAGAGCTTCATGGGAGACACATCAGACAGTTTATGTAAAACTAATACATTAATGAGGCAGTAGCACAAAGTCTGAATCAGCTTCATCATTTCCTTCCAACTGTGCTTGAATGATTCCTGGAGAAATGTCAGTGATTTTAACTGAAAATGATGAAAAAAGGTTTAATATAAATCTTAAAACTTAACTCAACCATATGAATATGGTGTAAATTTGGAGATGACGGCCTCACCTTTTCTCTGGCTTTTGACCTCATTCAGCAGAGGTAGCACGATGGTGTTGTTGAGGCTGGAGGGCGATCGAACGGCAGTGGTGTACATGAGGGGCAGTGACTGGACCACCACCGGGATGCGGTGAACATGGCTGCCCAGCTTCCCCGCTCCCTGCAGGCTCAGAGGGCTGGATGGAGGAGGCGGCCCAGAGTGCAGGATGTGCAAATACGGCTGACCTCTCAGCCCGGCGCCAGGGGCGACCAGGGGGCCTGGCGTGTGCACCGATGAGGCTGAGGTGATAACTGATGGAGAGGAGGAAGATGAGGAGGAGGAGGAGGAGGATGACGACGATAACGAGGACGGGGAGAAGGCGGATCTGAGCGGGGAGGATGATAAGTTTGTGGTGGTGGGGAGGAAGGATGAGGGGCGGGATTTGTTGATCGACAGGTCGACGGGCTCCGTCTGCGTGTGGAAGTGCAGGTCGTGGGCGAGCAGGTCCTCCGGAGGTTCAGGTTTAACTCTGCTGAGGAAAAAAGGGACGCCGTCCATCGCAGAGTAAGGGCGCACTTTAGGTGACTGTGGGAGGAAAAAGAAACAACCATGTCAGATTAGTTTCAATGTCTCTCACGAGGACAGATATATGTGAAACAATTTGCCCTCAAGTCATGTATTCCACTTATGTCCTGCCGTAATTTGAGCTGTCACATTACCTAAAAAGGTGACGTGTTGATAAACTAAGGTCAAGAACATTTGTCTTCATGTATCATAGATGTATGTGTCAGCTTCAGAAACAACAATAGTGCATGACAGAGATATGTCAGGAAGGTAAACACAGTTTGCGGTGACATTTTTAGAGAAAGTTAATTTCCACATGTTCATTCAAGCTTTCAACTCCCCTCGGTTAAGCATGATGTCATTCACAGATGAAATACAGGAGTAAAGATAGTGTCTCTCACATTCGCCTCCTTTCACTCTCTTTCTCTTTTTCTTGGCGTGGGTTGCACTCTCTCTCTCTCTCTCTCTCTCTCTCTCTCTCTCTTTCTCTCTCTTCCTCCTGTTTTCCATCACTCCCACAGAAACGCAGCTCTCTCTTGGCTCCCCCTTGTATATCTCCTAAATCTCCTTTGTGACGCTGGAAAAACATCATATGGGCTCAATTTCCTGACCGTCTCTCTGTCTCTGTCTCTCAGCGATGGGCCTCCTAAGGCCAACGCTGGTGGCTCGGCGTATCCCTCAACATATCTTTCACTTAACACCAAGCAGACTGTAACACAACCGCTCCGTCTGTCTGCGCAAGTTTTGGTAACCTGTTTACTTCGAGTAGATAATGGAGAACACGCAAAGTCGGGAAAACAACACGCAGCCGGCATGCATTTGTTTTCTCGTGACTACTTTGACATCTTTCATGTTTGTTTTAATTTCAAATTAACCACGTTAACGCAAGATGCTGCTCTAGGACCACTGAGTTCAATGTGGGAGGGGTGTGAGAGCGGGTGCAAGCGGTGTCGATCCTCCCAGTGGAAGGCTCACACTTAAGGCCACCAGGGAGTGAGCACATCCATGATTTTTTTATTTTACCAATCATAAAGGAAAAGCTCATTAAAGTTAAAGGAAAAAAAAAACTCAGATCGAAGCTGCACTAGAAAATATACAAATGTACTGTGGATTTTCGTGCTCACTTTTGTTTTTTCAGACTCACATTTCTTTCCCCTTATGTAATGCTGGCTGACAGAGGATCTGCGGTGTATTACGAATTTTTCTGAGTGTGCGAGTGTGTGTGTATGCTCTTTTATGTGTACTATTTTTACTCCAGACTTGTATACTCGTTTTCAGCCTACAGGAAATGTTACGACCCCATGAATCAAAAAGAGCCTCTCACTGTGCGACTCCTCCCCAGTTGGAAAACAAACCCTACCCCATGAAATATTCCCCCCGATGACCCCTGGTCTTCAGCGGGGTTCAGCTCAGGTTCAGTGGTGTCAGGTCAAGGTTCACAGCTCATTATGCTCTCCTTCATAATACCACCCACCAAGCACTTACAGCAGGGTTTCTACTGGAATCAAAGCTTCAAGATTTTTCCCTTTATCACGAGAGAGCACAATCAGGGTTAGGCGTCATTCGCAGTCTTTGCGAAAACGTGATAAGATGATTTATGTCGTCCTGTGATAAAGAAGTCATCGCTCCTCCCTCATGGAAACTCATAGTTGATTTTTTTTTTTTCTTTCTAGTAGAACAGTTCAGCCAGAGACCTTTCCCACAAGAAATTGACCATTTATAGCCAATAGTTATACAGTTATATTTGGAGGAATAGACACTGCCTTTTTGAGGGAGCTCCTCGCAGAATCAGGGCAGCAATAAGGGTTCTGCTGGGTGAACTAATCCGCCTTAATAAACTCATATGTACACAGCTTTTAGATAGCTTTTAGAAAACTCCAATAGGATACAAGTTGCAATATATCTTTGTTCTTTTAGTAAGAGTTAAATAGAAGCTATAAAATGAATATATGTACAATCTGTGTACAAGGAATAGAAATAGGGACAGTACAGACACGGCTAGAATAAAGCAACAAAATCCATTCGCCGCCATACGTACAACTGGCTGGAAATTGATCTCCATTGTCGTTCTCACCTGCTAGAAATAACGCAACATTTCAAATCATAACGGAGGATCAACTATGGAAGAATTTACTTATTTTAAATGTATGAAAACACAGCTTTTTCATACAGTCAGTATTTTCTTTATTTTACTACAAATCCTTGATGTATATGAAGAAGAAAACATTAAAAAAAATGACATGCTCAAATCTGATGCCTTAGAACTATTAGAAGGCCCTTAACATATACAATTTTACTATTTAAAGTTATAAAGTTATCTACATTGTGTGCGTCGTTTTACAGGGAGCCTATATATAAAAGTAATGAACTGCTATGTAAAATGTATACTTCAACAAAGGCAGAACTTGTGAGGGGAAAATTCACAAATCAAAATAAAGTGATAAATCTGAATAAAGGGGACATTGCACAGAACATTGGTGGTTGATGATCACCAGCATAATAGTTCAGTTGACAGGTTACAAACTTCTCCACCTGTATGAATATGATTGGATTTTACTCATCACTTGGCAGGGGAGCAGCTAATGAATGACCCACTGTGGGTTGAATCCCAAATGAAGCAGCTGACGCCGATCACCTGATGCGAGCTCGACTTAATTGCTCTGTAGGCGCTACCGCAGTGCGCCGTAACGTTTTCTGAGTTTGTCTACTCATAAAGCCAACACCATGTCTACACAGGAGGCGTAGTGTGAACAGCGTGTCAGTGGAGCAAGCTTCAGCGCTCCATCTGTACTGTGCACAGGATGTGTTAGGGCGCAGTAGTGAGAGTAGGTCACAGAATCAAACACACATTCACTAGGCCTCCATATGCTGCGGGTGGCGTTTCAGTGCATGGAGCACAAACTGCTTTTTACGCAAACTCTGTAGACAGCTGGATCGATTTGAACAGAAGCCTATCTGTTCCGTCGGACGCGTGATACTTACAAAGGGAAAAATGCGGTTAAAAGTGCCATCTGCACAGACACGCTGTGAAGTAGCCTCGGGGTGTTAAAGTGTAAAGTAAATCAAAGTCATTGTTGATTTCCTTCTCAGCAAAGTTTAGGTTTAACCAAAAGATTCTACCCTCAGAAGATCAAGGTTCCAGATGTCCCTCCGTTACTGGCTGCACTCTTTCATAGCTTTAAAGGAGACATATAATGCTCATATTCAGGTTTATTATTTTGAGTTATTATTTAGAAAAAGTTGACGTGCTCCAATGTTAAGAAAATAAATCAGTTTTTCTCTGGCACCTATTTTCAGCCTCTGTGGGAAATGCCTGGTTTTTAGCTCCTGTCTCTTTAAGAAGCCTCTTCCGAAAGTGCCCAGTCTGCTTCGATTGGGCAGCTGGCTCACTGTGCTGTGATTGGTTGAGCGCCTCATACATATGACGGGCATATCGGCCTATGCTCTTGCTTTACCTGGCTTTGATCGGGTGTGTGCCAGAGTAGCCACTAGGTGGGAATAATGTGAATACATCCACGATACTTCCGGGTCATCTGGATGTAACGTGACATCACAATGACCTGGAAGTATCTCGGACTACTGTCGAGGAGCTTCAGGAGATTTAGTGTTTTCCTCTCCCTTAACATCGGATTTTTATTTTTATTTTATCTACAGCCGCTGTATATACAGCAAAAACCTACATAACACACTCGAGGAAAGAAAAAGTGAAAAATCCTGATATGTCTCCTTTAAAAACACTTAAAAACAAATATCAGCTCAGTTTCAACGTGAATGTTTCTGATGTCAAACGTCCTCTGAGCTTCTCTCGCAGCAGCTCCTCGTGTAGGCTTTCTTGACAGAGCCTCAAGCTATCCTCCAGCTGCTTTTGCATGTGATCTCTGTGTTTGCATGCCGCATATAGGATGAGAGTGTCACAGACCGCCTGCAGCAACACCGCCTGAAGGCTTTGAAGCCATTGGTTCCATTGAGGCTGATACTGTATCAGTGTTTCGGAAATCTTGTCTTTGTCAGTACGTGCTCTCACAGCGTGCAGTGCTAAGTTCTGCTTCTTCTTTTTTTGCCAGTTCTGCTAGTGAAAGAAGACAGCAGAAGAGAAAAAAGAGGAGTGTGAAGAAAGTGTATGACTTGTGTGTTTCAACCACAAGTGTAGCCTGAACGCTATTCACAAAACATACAGTTTCAGCCTTGAACTCTGAAGCTAATGCAACATCAGCTAATATATCCAACGATTAGTGTTAGGTAAGGTAGTAAATAATATATCTTTTTTTCATTTGTGCTCAAAATCCTAAAAAAACGGGAAGGAAATAAAATCATGTTAAAATCTTTTCAAACTAAAAATAACGTCAACATTTATCAGCATTTTGTGCAGTTGGTTGGAAGTTGAGTAAAAATGAAATGAAATTTCCGGGAGGGATGGGGAATGACCCATGGGAAATATTGGGAGTGGGTCTGGACAAACGGGCAGATTCAGTAAAATTATTTTCAATTTGAATTTACTAAAAAGGGGAAGATGGGGCATTTGTTTTTACAAGGTATTTACAATCTGAGTGCCCCCCCCCCCCCCCCCCCCCCCGCCGCCACCAAGGGTTTTTATTTGCTATTTGTTTGTCTAGCTGCGTGTCAGCATGATTGCTACAAATCTACTGAACCAGTTTCCATGAATGAAAGTTTGTGGGGGGGATGGGTCTTGACCCAAGGTAGAACTCGTAACATTTTGTGGCGGATTCGAAGAAATGTTTGGAGCCAGGATTTATTTTTTACTATCTTTATCATGGCAAGATGGCCTTAGCCTTGTGGAAACATGTGCCCCCTCCCTCTAGTTGCTAGTAGCTACTCTCATTAAAGCAAAAAGCCACTAGAGGAAATGTTACATGTGATTATCCTGAGGCGAATGGCTACAAAGTAGAGACATTGTTAACTTCATACTTTTATACAATACCAGCACTCGAACTCCTCGGCTACAGTTTAACAACATATGTTCAAGCTGTGTTCTCCAGTTCTCAGTAATCAGAAAAAAGTCACTTAACACTCCCAGCATTTACAAAGTCTTGCACCTTGTTGCAAGAGTAATGCAAATTAACGGTTTTCTCTTTATTCCAAAGTGCTAAAGTGTTAAAGTGCTCACTTTCGTGTTAACGCTATGATGAAGGCAGTTAGGAATATAGTCAGTTACTTTAGGAACCTGTTAAATTAGCCAATCATCTGTGTAAAAAGAGGTAGACCTGTGTGGAAATAAAAGTGAAGAACAGAAACTTATTTGCATTTTTGGGGTTAAGTTTTCCAACAGATCTCAGGCAGCACCAATGGAAAACTGAAGCCACCCCCCCACTTTCATTTTGACAGACATAAACACACTTACGTGCTCAAACCTACACATACGCACACACCCTGACACACATATAAAGATATGCTCGACCCGCCTGCCTGCCTCTGTCCTCATGCCATTGTCTTTATTAGGGGATACTGGTAAGCGGGACAGATTTTCCAGGCCCTTGCAGGCGGTCTAACGAGGCAGACCATTTCCAGCAAGCCCTTGGCCCCCCGCCACCCAAATGAAGACCACATTTCTGCAGCGGCAGCCTGAACTGTCTGTCTGCCTCTGCCATCTAAAGGGAAGTTCAGCCTGTTGGGGCAAGATTGGATCGGTGCACTTCAAAGCCGTGTGGGCTGCAGAGCTCACATCCTGCCTGTGACTGACATCACTTTGCGTACCGAGGAGGACTTCAAACCCCCGGTCGGCGGTGGCGGTGCGAGAGCCTGGCTCGCGAACCCTTGAGCCAGAACTAGGCCACCTGCTGCCTCCCTGTCAAGTCCTTCGATACGGGAGAGACAGGGTGACTCCTTATCGAGACATCGCGCCTCCCCATTGTCCAGACGACTTGTGATAACCTGATGGGTTATCTTCTGCTGGTAATTTTCTCATCCATCACAGTCTGACACTCTCAGATTTGCCTCAACAGATACCGACTGTTCTCCTAACTGCTGATATATTGGGGGCCAGGACATTATTGATCAGTTGTGAATGGAAATCAGCAATAACTGAACACTAACTCCTCATGATTGCAAATATGAAGTGGCCTGCGCCCACTGCACACACAGCTGTGGCAGCAACACAAAGCCCTGGTAACCTAGCAACAGCTTCCCCATAACAAGACCACTTTATTTCTAGGTATGTCGAACCAGAGAGCACTGGTACTGTATGTGGGCCGTGAAAAAGCCCAGCATGAGGTGTCTCCATTATACCCAACATGGTCAGTGCACACTGTTTAATTGAACATCAAGTCCTAAAATGATGATGGTGATGGTGTTTGTAGGGGGACCACAGGGCCTTGTGTGTACTTCTGTATGTGCACAAGAGGGATATTAATTCCTGTGTGTTCGTGAGAGAAAAAAAAGGGCCAGAAAGGATGGAGGGGAATTGAGAGACATAAAGGAGCAGGAACAGACAGAGATAGATAAGATTTAGAGTTTCTCATGTGACCCTCCTCCCCGGAGCAGTGACTACATCTGCGCAATCACCCCCAGCCAGCACAGACTCCACGCTGGCCCCGGTCGCCTCCCCGAAACGCTCCCAATGCATTCCTGCTCCAGCTGTAGCTTCCCCTCCTCTTCACGGTTCCTCTCCTCTTCCTACTCACTACCATGCTCTCCCACCATTCCTCTTAGCCCCCACACTCACTCCGCTCTCTTGCTCACTTGCCGGGGCCTGGGAGTGATTATCGGCCCATTGCCGGGAGGAGGGTAGAAGGAAAGGAAAGTAAGAGGAAAAAAGGGAATTGTCTGGAAAACAACATGCTCTCTTACCCCTTGTTCCGATTCCAGGGGCTCAGCTTTGACTCGGACTGCAGGCATTCCGTCAAGCATTAACATCCTGTTTCTGGGGCTGCCTGCGAATGGGGACACAAGAGGAGGTGTAAGACGGGTGTGTTTTAGCATGACTAAGCAGGTCCCACACTCGAGTCATTAACAACACGGACACGGAAAATGTTGAGGGTGCACCCGCTGAGGAATAAACACATTTTAAATAGGCACAAATTAATGTTTCAAAAACCATTCGAAGCTAGAAAGAAAAAAAAGATGCGCGGAAACTGTGTAAACTGAGTCGGAGCACAGCGTGTGTCCCTCTCCTCCATAATAAAGATTTTCAATTGCCTGGTAGGCTGCTGTGGGGCTAATAGAACTTCATAGCACTGACAAACAAATCCTCTTACCGCTTCAGTTAAATACAAATACTTGCTTTGAAATGCAGTTACTCAACGTGAATAAAATAATGAGGTAAATAATATACACAAATACTCCTATTATTAATACTATTACTATTCCCTATGTACACAGTTTCACACCACATCGTGACAATGTAATATTCACACACACACACACACACACACACACCCTCCGCTCTGTACAGTGGGCTGCAGAGTCCGGCTCCTCGGTCCGTGCTGTGGCTTTAAGAGGGCTCCACAGATGGAGCCAGTGACAACAATGCATGTTCCGTATTCCTCAGCTGGGGCCGACCTGAGGTAACCCTCCCTCTCATTATTTTAGCAGCAGTGCATGGAGGAATGCGAGCGAGACCAACCGACCCCAAACATCTCTCTTACTCCCCAACTGTTGGCACCGGCAGCGGGATGTGTGCATGGCCCAATCCGCGCAGTCAGGAGTGACGCCGCATCATGACTTTTGTTGTGCGGAGAGAGAAAAAAAAGCTCCGGGAATCATAAATGAGACGTATGCAGCTGGTTTCCTGACCCTCCAACAGCACCATGATCTCACACACCACCAGATCCACGTGGACATGTCCAATAATCAAGTTTTTGTACTCACCAGAAAATCCACTAATGCCATTTCTCTTTCTACGGAATTCTTTCACAATTGCCACAGCAGATTCATTTAATGCCAAGTATTGTTCCGCCACCTCTTAGATTCTCAAGCAACCGCTTAATCCTGACTGTGTTTGTGTGTATGTGTGTGTGTGTGTGTGTGTGTGTGAGAGGGAGGTAGAGAAAGAGGGAGGATTTACTCGGCCTGCAACCCCCCCAGATCTCGCCTCTCAGGTCTTAGTCCCTCAGGTACCCTGGCTGTGCTGCTATTGTATTGTTGTCCAGGATGTCCTTCGGCTTCAGGTCTTGGTAGGCCCAGATAGCGTTGCCATAGTAACGGCAGGGCAGGTGGAGCTGCAGCCTCAGTCCAGCCTCAAGCCATGAGGCGAGGAGAGGAAGAGAGGCGAGCGAGCGGAGAGAGGCTGAAAAGTGAGGCTTGTTTTTACTCTAGAAGACCATCACTCCAGGAAAGAGACATTTTCCCCTCTTTTTTTCCGGGTGCACTCAGGATTCACATGAGGTCATTCGTACTTTTCTTCCTTTCATAAATATCCCGCTCCTGTTACTGAAAAATAAGACAGCTTTCACTTTTACGCAGCAGAATTGCACAAGCAGCAGCCTCGACCCATTCGCCTATAGTCCAGTTAATCCAGTGGGGTGTGAGCACCTTCCTAATGAACTGGCCTGCAGCAAGCTATTCATAGGAAATCAATGGCAAGTGCATACCCCTACTTGTGACTGTAACGACCAGAGAGCTAACAGCAGCGAGAGACCTAACACTGAGTAATGAGCTAACACAGGGGCACTGTGTATTGAGGAATTCACGTCGAAATACTTTGACCGATGTCGACTGTCAATAGCTCCCAGGAAAAGATCACGCTGGCCAGTTAGAGCTCGGGGATCACAAGTGTAAAAGATTAAAAATGAGAACAAAGATTGAGTTTGAAATGAGGAGAATTCGTTGAAGTTAATAAACCGATGTGTTTCCAGTCCTCTCCAGCTCTACACTTGGTGCGCTGGCTGCGAGCTCCGGCAACCAGCAGTGTGCTGTCCATCAGTGGTATGAGGCTCTGTGTGTGGGAGATGGAGAGCGGGAGGGGGTTAGAGGGAAACAGGGTAGATTAAGATCACCTTTCCATTTGCTGCACTCCGAAATGAAATGGCCATCCCAGGTGTGTGGGGGAGTTGGATGGAGAGGAGGGCAGTGGAGTGTTGAAGCTTCTCATTTCTCCCTCCCTCCCTCCCACCCACCCGTCCATCCACCCATTCACCCTCCCGTCCCCACCAAAATCCAGAGGAAGAAAAAATACTAAAAGGTAAAGGGAGCAGGTGAAGATTTAGGCCAGTTCAGGCAGCGAAATAAAACTATTTCCGTGTCTGCTGCTCTCTTCGCTTTTCTGTTTATGCTTATTTGTGTGACGGTTAATGCATTTCGAAGCACAAGCTCAAACTCCCACCTCATATCCGCATCTATGACCCACAGGTCTGCTATCTCCCATCTCGTTGATGGGCTATCAGCTCCGTGTGCTGACTGAGGCGATATAGCACCTTGCTGGAGTGAGAGGATAAAGCTCAGCCGAATCAACCCTGAACAGACTATCTGGATCAATTAGAGGCGGGGGGGGGGGGGGTCACCAAGAAACCTCTGACCGGTGGTTAGCACTGTCACAGCAAGAGGCGGTTCGGCCTTCTGTGAGGAGTCTGCATGGCCGCCACTTGTTTGCGTGGGTTTTCTCCGACAGTCCAAAGACATGCAGATTGGGGTTGACTGGAGAATAAAAATTGACCATAGGTTTGAATGTGAGAGTTGGTTGTTTCTTTATCTCTATATGTTGCAATAGACTGGTGACGTGTCCTGGATGTATCCCGCCTATTGGTCTATGTCAGCTGGGCTTCACACTACAGCTCCCCCTGCAACCCTCAAAGGATAAGCGGTACAGATTTTAGATGGAAGCTCTGACCTTCTGAGACCTCAATGACACCATCCCCTCCTGTAAACCCATGTGCAGATGTTTGCACGCTCGCCACATAAACCCCATTACATAAAAAAGGAAAGCATGTAAAGATTCGACAAGGCTTCAGCCCACAGTCTACAAATCCCCAGGAATGGCTCAATTCATTTGCTGTCAGTTTGCTGTTATTTGAATGAAGATGGATGTTCTTGAGGTAATTGTTTATTGTTGATTGCTAAACAGGAAGTAGTTGTCTTGGACAAAAGCTCAAAGGTGTTTGTTGGTTGAGTGGGAGGTGTAAATCACCGTGAGTTCATGTTCTCTCAGCACATGAGCGTGTGAAGATGGATCCTGCTCGACGCCATCTCTGGGTGTTTGCTCACACAGCAGTGAAACTCATTTTCCAAATCGAGGAGAAAGTTAAGCTTAAACAAACTCACAAGAGCAGTTTTAGTATCTGGCAGTGTGTACTCTCTTCTATGCACATACTTGCACATGCACACACCCAGAGACCCACTCTAACAGAAGGGCCCCGCCAATGCTTTGTTCCCATGTTGAGCGCCCAGAGCAACTGGGTGCATCTGTGTCACAGAGGCTGGACCTGCTGCCACGGTCTGCGATGGAGGAGATGGGGCTGGAAGGGGGGGGGCAATGAATTATGGGAGACACATGAAGACGGATTAAGGAAGGTGATAGTAAGAGAAGTGAGGGATAGGGTGTGGGTGGGTGGGTGGGGGCTTGTGGTTGGAGCGGTATTTGGGGAAGCGGCCGAGGGGAGTTGAAGAGGTTGGGGGGAGGCTGCGAAGGTGGGTTGAGCGGGGTGTTTAGTGGGACAGAGGAGGAGGGGCTCTAGTCGGACAAGCGAGAGAGGGTAGAGAGGGGATATGGACCCGAGCCAAGGCCCGGTCGAGCGCAAAGCACACGGTGCAAGAATGCCAACAGACCCCCCCCCCCCCCCCCCTCCTCCTCCTCCCACCCTGTCCTCCGCCAGAGAGGGAAAAGGGGAAAGCAGGAGAGGGAAGGAAAAACATTGAAATGTTGCAAATCTGAAGCCAATGATTAACTGGTAAACCAGAGCAAAATGCATGAGAAAGAGCGCCGCTGTGGGCGACGTGAGAGGAGCATTTCCTGTGTTGTATGCCATTGGCCTTTTTGCCACAGCTCACTTCCTCCTTGTGTGCCACTGGACACCCCTAGGTGACATATTGGCCTGATAACAAGCCGACATCTACGAGCTCCCCAGCACACTCCTCTGCTTCCTCTCCTTTGACTCGCCCGGTGCAGAAACTTTTAAAAAGGCAGTGCAAGCGGAGGAACGTTGAGAACTCGCTCACCAGACAGGTAACGCAGACACCTCTGTAGACCCGGGGGGAAATAAACGCCTGATAAATGTTTGTTAGAACATACCGATTTTGCTGTGCTGATTCCAAAGAGGAACAATTGAATCACACCTGATTTTGATCTCGGGCCTTAGTCTGCTTCGAATTAGGCTGTCTCTGTTCATGACCTCATCTTGCTGGCCTCATTCTGGTCTTGAGAGTCATTCAAAAAGTTCCCCGCAGAGTTACTGCTTTAAAAAGTAACTGCGCCCTGCCAAATAACAGCCCTCTATGTGGTCAAAGGTTCAACAGACTTGAACCTTCAAACGCAGAGCCCAGTGATGCCCTGGAAAGCAAAAACATAGACAGCAGGGATGCAATGATCCGATTCTACTATCAGATATCGGCCCATTATTGAGTTGTATAGGCGCAGATATAACAAATAACCTATTAGTAAATGTATACAAGTTTTAAAAGCAATGTTTAAGTCAAGCTGATATTGATATCTACACAAATAAAGAATGACCCCGTGTTCCTTCTACACAGTGAAGCATAAAGCTTATTAATTAAACACTGGTTTCAGAGGAGGATAGTCCCATACTCAAAGCATACTCAAGTGTGATGGAAGGGAAAAGTAATACCACATAAGTTTTCTAAACGCTTTATATAGAAGCCATTTCAGCACATGTAGTGTAAGTCTTACATTTTCAGCCAGAGCTCAATGTGAAGTTACTCTTTAAGAAGAGCATGTGGCAACCTTGGCTGACTAAATCCCTCACAATGTGTTTTCATCCCGAGTTAAGATTAAAAAATGAAGGTGAAGTAACATTCCATGCAAAGCTGTAATGGCATCTTCGACTTGACAGTGTCAGACCTGACTAACACTTCCCATCATAACTGAACTTTGTTTATAAAATAGACGGAGTTCCCCTTTAACCACTCTCCCACCGCATACAGCACACACCAGGTAAACAGAGTTGATGTTACGTGTCGATGTAAGAACGGTGGAGATGTGAGTTCTCCCTGAGACCTCACTCCTGGATGTACTGAGATGGACATAGTCTTTTTTTTCCTTGTCATTCCTGGCACTCTGTGAATGGTCTCAGAATTTCCATTTCATAAGATGTATTTTCCTTGGCAGCAGCAGCCAGCAAAGTCTTTTGGATGCTTCTGGGACATTTTTGAACTGGACTCAAGAGAGCAGAGTGCTGCTACTACCTCTCCAGCCACAGAAGCACAGACTTCTCTAACCCAGTGGCATCAACCCAGTCCTATGTGCACTACCCTTTGAAAAAGGGGTGAGAGTAAAGTTCCCTCTCAGGTTAAAACCCCCTTAGAGACGCACTCAACTGATGCACTTTACCTTAAAACTCTCCGTGTTTCCCTCAGGGAATAAATCAGCTCCACAGAGGGACAACACAGCTCTCTTCATGAACACAGCTATTATTAGAGCGAATACAATCCTCATGTGTTGGATTTTTTTCCTCTCCGGGACATACAGCCAAATTTGGGAAGCTTATCAAGCCCCATCGCTTTAAAATGGGGGTCAACTCCTAAAAAGTGTCTGGAAAGTTGGGTCTGAAATTCACATATGAAGAGTAATATCTGGGTCAGACGTGGTCACGAAAAGAAAATGTGTGGTGGTGAAGGATGGCACTTGGGTAGAGCATCTAGACGGCAGTCACATGAATAGAAGGCAGGTTCAAACTCCCAAGAACAAATACCAATTATCTTAAACGTACTGTGGGATACAGAGCCATGAAGTCATGGAACCTACTACCAACAGAAATTACTAATATGAAACGTAAATATATGTTCAAAAAGCAAATGATGAAACACTTGGGTATTGCATACTTGTGACACTAGATGGTGAGGTACTGTATGTAAATGAGTAGTATTCTCTTACATGGTTTGCAGTTTTCGCTTCCATGGAGTTGTATATATCAGAGTTTTATATCATTACAAATGTAATATTGCACAACCACTGAACTCATTTTTGATATCTGTAATATTATATGATCACAATTTTTATGTACATTAGTTTTTGATATCCATAATGTAAGATATACTTATAATATAACGTCTGTTTTAAATGTTTGATATTGGTATTGAATGTTCGATATCAGTATGTATACCTTAAATGTGGACCCCACCAAAAAGTAGCTCTGTCTTAGGGTAGAGCTAATGGGGATCCCTCTAAATAACCAAATAAACAAATAAAAATTACATAGAACTTCTGCTGAGGAAAGCAATCTCAAATCTCAGTCTTTCAAATACACCAAAAAAGACTTGGTATACTTGGTATACTTTTTTGAACACAGGTAAACCTGCTCAAAAAGACAGATTTACTCTTTCCCCATTGTCAGTAGAGGAGTTTGTTTTTCAGTTTTTTCCCCCTGGTGAGTCATGTTTGACGGCACAAACGCAACGGAAACTGAGAAGCTCTCTCACCTCGGTGTCTTGCCAGAGTGATATCTTGCACGATATGAAGAAGAAAAAAATTACCCTTGCGCAATGTTACCACGATTTAAAAAACACAAACATGGCTATTTCCACGCCACCGCCTGAAAGTTCAATTTGTGTCATGTTTGTGCCTCGTAATGTTGGACGTTTAAAAAACAGAAAAAAATAGTAAATTAGCGCTTTCGTAGGGACGTCACGTTTTCCTAACTACTAAGTAATTTGACCCTAGAATGAATGCCGATTCCCATTGCATAAGAAAACCAGATGTTATTGGATGTTAGTGGATTATTAAACCAGTGAAAAACGGTTTCAAGTTGAGATATTTGTATTCCTCCAGTTTCACATCAATCATGCGTTAGAAACATCCTCAGCGTGAACACTGGCTTTGTCTGATTCTGTTCGGGCTTCACCTGTAGTTTTATCCGATGTGTTACACAAGGGACTGGGCTCCCTGCTGCCCTCAGTCATGCAGCCAGCAAATCAAAACCAACATCGGCTCCTTGACGTCATGAAACTCGGAAGGAATAAACACATTATCAAGGATCATTTGATTTAAAGAACCTGTCGGCAGCAGCTGAAATATGGCCATTATGCTCCCATACCGACTTGTGACTTAATGAATAAGCCTTGCATGACCAACCTTTAAGCTGCGGGTGAGGAAGGATGGTATCGACAAAATGGTTGTCAGAAAACGCCAAGCAAAGGGAAAGCTGAGCATTTGTAAAAACCAAAGACGCGGAGGAGAATAGGCCGAGACAGCCGCGAAGATGGACACCAAAAACCATTTGCACGGGTTGAATGGAGACTGCAAAGGGTTTATTGATCCGATCGATCTGTGCTTCAGAATGAAAATCAGGCTCCATTGTGGTGAAGCCCAGCATTGTTCGTGACCCACTGCGGAAAAACAGATCCATAGTGTGACTCTTTCCATAAAGTTTGAATTGCACACTTTTATACGTGGTATTCTAAATACAACAATCTTTCATAAACTAGTGGAGGATACATGTGTAATGCTGAGTGTAAGCTTAAAAGAGGCGAGAAGATTAGCTGACCCTGGGTTCCTGGGGTTTGGTGGAGAATGTGTGAATAGGCTCAGCAGCAATATGTTGTGCCATGTTTTGTTTTTACTCCAGCGCTCTCCTCATTATGTAAGTTCCAGTACACATCTGATATAAAACTTCCCTTCATATACAGCGTATATGAAGGAGCAACAAAGGAAGAGTCAGATATGTAGAGGAGGAATAATTTGTCAATCTAAATTGACATAGCAGTATGTGTTCTTGAGCCAGTGAACTCAGCACCTGGGAGGAAACCAGCTCCATTTGAAGAGTTTACCCATGTAAATACACAGAGAACACACACTTACACACACATATAAACAACACACGCTCACACACAAGCGAGGGCCCACGGAAGTTCCCATATTCTGGTGGATTGCCCTTGGGTCTTTGCTATTTCTGCCAGGGGCAGGGGGATCCTGTGTCAGTAATCCTGTCGGGATGAGGGGGATGAGGTCGCCGGATGCGGCTCAAGTCCACAGCCTTCACCACACACAGATACACAAACACACACAATCGTAGGTATAGTTTGCTGAGTGGTTAAAGCTGTATTATTCACACAAGAAAACAAATATAGTTTCCACCAGAAGTTGATCCCACTAAATTAATAAAACTCTGTCATACTCCAACACATGGTTTTATCTAATACATATCAAACCAGTGACAATACTTTGATCAGATTCTGCTGGTCTGTAGTGTCTCTTCGTAGTCTTAGTCACACCTAAAAACAATTCTAAAAATAAAATAGTGTTTTCAATAGGTCAAAGAGAAAATCCTGTGAATATTTTTGTTTGATGAGACTTTTTGTCTTTGTGTAAGATCTGCGTCTCAACTAATACCGCCTCCGTCCCTTTTAAGGTCTTGTGAAACTGTGGGAAATGAAGAAGCTATTTATTCTGAGAGGAAACACTCAAAGCGAAAAAAGGAGTCAGTCGCTGTCTGGTTTGTCTGCGTCTGGGTGTCAAACGCACTTCTCGTGAAGACGACTTCCTGAGCCACAGCCCCGCTCCGACAATCTGACTACCACACTTACTCACAAATCTTGTGACCTTTACCTGCACCTATGATGAACCAAGTTTATCCTACATTCAGACCCGCAGACACACAACCCCCCCCCCCCCCCCGATTTCACAGCATGTGCCCATGAAAGAAGAAAAAAGATGCCCATTCAACACAAACAGCCGCCCACACACACCTACTCGCACACACAAACACGCATGCACGTCAAACACGCACAATGACACACATGCCCTCCTCCACAGTGCTCCACCGAGAGGTGCACCAAGAGTCTGACATCCTCTTGCATCATGTGCCTCACATGCAGCAGAGAAACAGCAAAACAAGCTGTGACTGTGACGGCTCTAAAGTGAGGTGGCATTACTCAAGTGAGCTGCGACTCACAAGTCTCAGCGCTTAGTGACACCCTTCTGGGCAGTTTATATCGATTTGAAAATCATTTCATGTAATCATGAGAAGGACTGAGTTAGATATACCAGTGTGAGCGCTGGACTGAGTTAAGAAACCACAAACAGCTTCCAAAACAGCCAATACACTGCGAGGTCTTCTTGTTTCAACATAATCGGGTGACCTCTCTGGAACACCCTTCACGCACACACATGCACTCACCCTCGGTAAATGCAGCGGGGTCAGCGGCTGCGCATCTAAAATAGCCTCTGACACAAAACTCACTTGTACCAAAGGAGGAGGTGAGGGGGGGGTGAGGCAGAGCGAAATAACACGCAGTAATTGGCGCGGCGTTTCGGGAGGACGCTGCAATATTCTTTTCATGTTTACGGCGAAGGTTTTCACGCGGCGGGTCTATACTGTCTGTGTGCACGAGAGAGAGAGAGGGGGAGACGGAGAGAAAGGGTTAGCTCCGGTGGATCAATAAAAGATGCACTAAGTGACTCTGTTCTTGTCTCTTATTTACTCTCGGTGCAGAGGTCCCACGCTGAGGTGACCACACTGCAGTACTTGATAATTATCTCAAACTGTCCGAGGTGCATCGCGGGCTCCGGAGTTCGCAGTAGATAAACTGCTGGAAAAGCCGCAGACCATTTTTTACTCCACTGAATGCTTGTACGCAATCCACTATAAAACAGAGAGATATAGAATATTACAGAAAGCGTGTTTAGGATACAACAAAAAAACATGAGAGTGCACGTCAAGGTGTGAATCACAGCACTCAGTCATGTAAAGGTTATGGCTGCTCTCTGCTTAGAGATACTGAAGGTTGCTCTCATCCGCTGCCCTAACATTGAGGTGGGATGCATTAGATTAGCATCCTCACAGTAACCTGCATCCTTCCCACCACCACCACTATCACCGCCAACCACCCACATACTCTATCTCTCTCTCCCTCTCTTCCTCCCCTCCCCAAGGGATGACAGTCCACTGCTGCTGCCCTAATGGGGGATTCTTTGAGTGGGCTACTGTCTTTTATCCCCCCAGGCTCTGATACGTGTATGTATGTGTGTGTGTGTGCATTTGTCCTAACATGTATGTCTGAATGTGTTGTGCATGTGTGCGTGAGTGCATGTGCGATCTCTCCCTCCCCCAACATATGCACCGTGTACATGCACGCTACTCACAATGGCTCGTCTACTGAATTGTATGGGCACATGTGTGCACTCACTTGCACTCTCAAAGAACGACCTACATGTCTCACAACAATCGCACAATGCAGGCATGCGGAGACACCAATACACTGACTCATCTACTACATATCGTTTCAAACACTTAAACACGCTTTTTTTCCCAAATTCTCTCATGCTGCCCTTTTTCTCACCCGCTGTCTCTGGTGATACAAACGGGCATGTACACAAACACACAAGGTGAAATGAATTGGCCTTGTTGTTAAATAGTCTTGATGCAGCCTCACTAAGAGCCTACCCTATCTAACCTCACTTTGTGGTGACACAACCAAATCCCCCCCCCCCCCCCCCACACAACACTCGGCATAAGGAAACAAACAATATCGACCAACCGAAACATTCCTACACTTATGACATCAAATGCGCGGGCAGTTATTCTCGCTCACCGAGTTTTTCCGCCTTGGTTTGACCCATTCCAGCTCTCCAACACCACTCACAGCCAGCAGCTGTGTTTACCTCCATTACTCATCTACTCGTTCCTTCATCTCGGTTATTTCTCCTCTACTTTCCAACTGATGCGATGCCATGTTGATACCTGGTCGAAGCGGCTAATCGAGCGGAGTCACGGCGCATAGCATGAGCTAACATTTCGGTCATCGCTGGAGCCAAAGAGCCCCTGGAATGCCACAGGCACCCCCCAAATGGGTTCCACATGTTGTTTGCATGGTTTCCCCTCCTAACAGTTGACCTACAGTACAACTGGAAACAAAGTTCACAGTAATCCGTGTAGCATCCGTGTGCAGGTCTGCTGAAGTCATCTGCACCGAGGCAAGAGAGCCATAGCCGCCCAGAGTTACTGTAAAGGGAAACTCTTCCTCTAACATCACCTCAAAATGCTCCAAAACAATCTGAAAGTGATGACTACGAACAACTCTCCCATCCTCTTATCTTGGCTTCCTTCCTTCTCTCCCTCCTTCTATTGACCAACCATAGTTGGCTAAAGCAAAGCAGACGGAGGAAACATCACCAGAGATTGACATACATTTCCATCTGAGCCATGGAAACACCAAGCCATCTTAAATCAGAGTCTGGGGTCAAGCGCTGCTATGAGTCATTTCCAGTAAGCGCTGAGTGTTCGGCTCTAGAGATGGTGTCATTGCGAGAACAAAACTTGGATCTGTGCACTGGTCAGAAAACATTGCCTTGAATACACCTACGCTTACATCTGCTTGTTGTTTGATGACACATGTTTATGAAAAGATAAGACTTTTTAGAAGTAATCAACCAAGAAATGCAACTAAAATCAAACTACTTATGGTGATGTTTGACAAGCTGTAATAGCCAAAATTAGATTGTAGTTCTTTCTGTTTGCTTTCACTGTTGAGACCACGTTTGCACAATACTTTCCGTTCTCTATCCCTCTCCTTCTCCCTCTCCCTCTCCCTCTCTCTCTCTCTCCCTCTCTCTCTCTCGTACTTAGTCACAAAACCCACATGCTCCGGCACTCCGTGTACACCCTTAACTCGATTTTGGTAAACAAACGTGGGCTGGACACCAGGGGGTCAAAGGTTGGCCCCACAGGATAAAAACGCACAAAGGGGAGGGAGCACATTTTGTCATCTCCTGACATGATGAAACAACAGCACACAGAGTTAGACCCACAGCTATCACCTACAAATATTGGTCCTATTTCGGACACAGGAAGCGCAACATGACAACCAGCCGCATGTCTTCTGGTGCAGAGTGAAACAGCAGCTGAGTAGCTCCAGATGTTTTGGATGCTTAACCCTCTCGATCCTTGACCTTTGTGTCACATTGCTTTCATTAGGTTTGTATCCAGGTACATCCATTAACCTGCAAAGCCGTCGGTCTGCCTGCTGTCTGTTGCACAAATTGTGTACGTAGGATCTCGACACACAGGATCCTGGGGGTAGGTAACTCTCGCTCTATGGCTGAACGTCCAGGTTGGACAGCTCTCTGGAAATGTGATGAAACCTTAATAACCGGGGGCCACAGAATATCCCGCGGTGCACCTTAAGCATTCCCTGCCTCTTTAATTTTCCTCAGCTCACATTCAGGGACCCCCAGTGACTCCAGCCACACTGTGGACTGCAGTCTATCTGCAATCAATGACGATACACTCCACAACACCCACATGGATCAATGATACAGCAGTCTGTCAATATGCCAGCAGTTAACCCAGCTGATTAGGGGGTAATACTGGGAATTTCCTATCTCCCTGAATAAGACAGTGGGCCTACATGTAGTTGGAGTGCACATAGAAGACGCACAGCACTTCTTCCTGAAAGATACAATCTGTCAGCACACACCCAAATTGTGAGTTGTGATCTGTGGCAGACAGATGATGATTTAAGTCAGGGGGGGGGCGATCCTTCCGAGCAATTAAATGTGCCGGTCCGAGCCGCGTTGATGGACAGTTAGAGTCTATCCATTGGTGACTGGCTTTTTAATTGAGTCCCCCCCCCCCCACCTGCATTGATCTCTATCATAAGCCGTTGGACCTTGTCTTGAGGTGGGGGTTGAGTCGCGGCAGCAGCAGTTTGATGCAGTTGTGTGGTGGGAAACAACTTGAACGAGCCGCATCGTATTGTTCACGATCAAACCAGTATGGTTTTAATGGTGATAAATCTTACCATGTGTGACTCAACGTGACGTACAGTGGATGACAGTGAAAATAAACTACCGATGTAAGTGTTTATTTAGCTAAAGATGCCAAACCAAACAATTGAAAACACTCATTAAAAAAATTGTCTGGAAAAACAGCAACAAATCACTTTGGTGACTGAAATCATTTCATTGAGTCCCGATTCATAGCATCTAACAGAGTAATTTCACTTTTTGACCTCAGCTAAGGATGATATGTTTACACCACAGTCTGCTTGCTTGCTTGCTTGGTTTGTTGGTCGGTTGGTTGGTTGGGTAGCAGGATTATGGAAAAACGACTACAGATTTCCACTAAACACACACGGGCAAAGAAAGAACCCATTAAGTTTTGGCCTAGATCAAGGGAGGTTTTTTTCACTTATTTTTCACATTGCGAGATCGGACAGTTTTTAACCAATTTCCCAGCGTACGATGCAAGGATGCTAATAAAAACAAAATCCAAGCATATTTGGGGGACTGATATCTATGAGTGTGTAGTTTCTAAATGACCCTAACCTCAAATGCACTTCCTTTTATACATCACATATCAGGATTCATACTGTTGTGATAGTCAGTGCTACATCTGACTGTCTGCACGTTCCGTCTGTTGCCGCTTCAAGCTGTTTCGTTCCCTGTGATGTTACACATGTTTGTACAGTTAATAGCACAGCAGCCACTTTCTTTTGCACGAGTTCTCACACCACAATTGTTTCTGCGAGTTTCACTGTCTGTATCACGGCTCAGCTGTCAATGGTGTCATCCGTCACTATGATGATTCATTATAGGCGGTTTGGTTTAGATATTCAACATTGGAGATTTGATCTGATTTTCTACAGCGTTTTATCATTTTGTTATGTCATCGCAAAAACACCCTTCAGGATTCAGATCATATCTTCAAGCGTTATCACCCTCTCCTCATAGCAGCCTTCAGCCATTTGTTCACCAGCGCCAGGAGATATTTATATTTCCTGTTTCAGAGCTTGGATATGATTCTTCTCCACTGTAGAGTCTCCACTACATGTGTGGTAATATCAGCCTGCTTATTCATGCACAGTGAGAAGGCCCTTTTGTAAATGGATTTAAGTGAGAGTTTAAATGGGCACTAATCTCACTCGCTGAACATCCCTGAGCTGCAGGGGGTCTCATCCACGGCACACACACGCACGCACACACACATATACACACACACGCACAAACGCGCACACACACACACACACACACACACAAACACACACACAAGCCCACCCACTTCTCTTTCTTCCTCTTTATTAATTTTTTTGTTGTTGTTAAACGCACACACACAAACACACACCCTGTGGCTGTTAGACAGTTAAAGCCAAACCAGGGCCTCTCCATAGCACGGGGGTAAAGTCACAGAGGTCAGTGCTCAGTTTCCACATCAAACCCAGGAGCAGGGGCCAGAGTCTCATCGCCCCCCTCCCACCTTCCTCGCTCCCTCTCTCCCTCCCTCCTGCCCTCTTGCTCCTTCCCCTCCTCTTGCCACCACCCACCCTCCTCCCCCTCCTGCTGGATGTACAAATGCCTTTGCTGTCAGCTCTGCCCTGGTCCCCTGTAATTGAAAATAACAGCCAAGGGCCAGCCCCCGGCCACTCTCCCCAGCCTGGTGGCTCCCTGCCTCTCTGACAGCCACCCATCAATACCAATGACTATTACGCTGGAAGTGAGAGCGCTGCCGATGACATCCAAGACACCAACCCTGCAACACCCCCCCCCCCACACACACACACACACAAACACACATATACACTCACACCCACACACCCACACACACACACACACACCCAGTGTCCTTCCTCCGCTACCCGAGCCTCCTAATGTTTAACCCGTTGCTAACAGCCTCCTCTCTCTATCTCTAAGCTGCTACAGTAGGCTATCATGGGCAAACAAGACTCTCTCTCTCTCTCTCTCTCTCTCTTTCTCTCTCTCTCTCTCAAACAATCATTCATACATACACACACACACCAATGCATTGCACAAACACACACCCACACACAGGCACAAAAACAAAACTCTCCTGTGACAAGTCACAAAAGTCTGACAGGCAGCAAACTTTTCCTCTCGCAGTGAGCGTGCTCGCGGGGGGAGTTCGGTGTGTGCTGCTGCTGCTGCTGCCGTCACACTTCGAACTCTCACATTCAACACACTCAGTCAATAATCTCCCCACACAACTCTGCGGAGCTCTGAAGTTGCTCTGGAGGTGAAGGATTTCACAACCGGTGCCGGCCACTGCAGGGTCAGGATGCTGGCTGCCCGTATATGCCCACAGCCACCGATCACTTCTCTTTCTTCGTCTCTCGTAATGACAGCTTCTGATTCTTCTTTCTCATAGTGGGGGGGCTGAAGTGTTACATGCCCAGTGCCGCACCACGCAGGGCTCTCCGGTTTGACAGACACCAGACACAATGCCATAGGTGATCCGAGTTGTCATCTGCCCTGACAGATCAATGACAGCTGAACAAGACGCACGGAACACAAGCACAAAGCCGAGCAACGTGACAGATGAAGCACACAGCGGCGGAGGAACGGGACGAGAGAAATGCACACAGACCTTGTCAGGAGCTGCAGAGCCGTGGAGACCAGGACACTGTTTCCCTCTCCTCTCCTCTTCGCTCCTCTCACTCTGCGCGTATGTCCGTGTGTACTGTACGCGTATGTGTGTGTGTGCGCATGTGTGTGTGCGTGTGTGTGTGCATGTGTGTGTGTGTGTGTGTGTGATCAGCTCCCTCCCCTTCTGCCTCTCAGCTGCTCAGCTTAGGCAGTTCTCAGGAAATGAATGGGAGCGCACAGAGAACTGTTGTACTTGCAAATGACTTACCCCGAGTCACATGATCCGCTAAATGTAGGGTGGGCCGGTGGGTGGAGGCTTCATAAGCAAAAAGGGGAAGACAATATACTCTAAGCTTTAACAGCATGCATCGAATTACACGGGGCCCCTCCAGGGAGGTTTCCGACGCGTCCGCGCTCCAGACCCGGGCACACCGGACTCCGTGACTCGGCCCCTCCCGGAGCGCAGCGCCGAGCACCGGGGTGCCTCCCCGTTTAAAGGGGCCGGCGGAGAAGTGAGGGCGCAGGAATCATTCTGTTCATTCAGACCCCTGGTGCGTTTCTTTAGTCCTGTCACATTTACAGAGCATTTATAATCTGATACGTCTTCATTCCTTCTTGACTAATTTTGACCTTTTGTTATTCATATTCCCTCTATCTATCTATCTATCTATCTATCTATCTATCTATCTATCTATCTATCTATCTATCTATTTTTCTATCTATCTATCTATCTATCTATCTATCTATCTATCTATCTATCTATCTATCTATCTATCTATCTATCTATCTAATTATTCAGTATCTATCTAATTCTTCAGTGTTTTGAATGGACCTGCACCATTAAAGAGAATAAAGTTATAAAGAGAGTGTGGATCAACATAAAGTTTGGTTGAATAGTTGAATTATTCTGATGAAAACTTTCTTTAATGTTTTAATTATTGTATGTGAGCTTGGATCAGATAAGTAAAGGTCCAGTGTGTAAGATTCAGGTGAAAGGGAACTATTGGCAGAAAATGAATATAAAATAATCCTAGTGATGTTTCATCTAAATTATGTGAATTGTTGTTGTTTTTTACCCTACAATGCGCCCTTTATATTTAAATAATTTATATGTACATCAGGAGCGGGTCCTCTCTAGGCCACCATGCTTTTTTTTACAGTAGCCCAAACCGGAAAAACAAAACACTTTTTGAGTTTTTATGACAACTGAAGGCTACCGCAGGTTCTCTATCATGTTTGGATTGAGAAAATGAATGAATCGGTTCCCTTATTAATGTTGTTGCCACTGTAATACTTTTATGGTTTTACCACCAGCAACATGAACGTCCTCGTCATTCAAACCTTATATTGTCTGAGGTGAAAAGTACAAGCAATCCTGCTTTTTCCTCTTTTCTTGTTTAATTCTGTCTTGACTTCCTATAATTTTGCCAAGAGTCTGAACTATCATACACACTGTTTTCACGCTGCAAACCATCCAATCCATAGTTCAGTTTGATCCATACCATAACCACATCTTTAGGTCAGAATTCATTTTGGTCTATGGCACGTTTCACACCTGTTATTTTAGTTCGGACGAAACAAAAAAGTCCTAAGGCTCGGACCAGACAAGGAAGGGGTCACTTTATCATTTCTCTCTGCCACTTTTCAAATGTGAGGCTTATCCATGTCATTGGGGAGTTAGCTTAGCATTAGATTTTATGTAAGATTGGCCTTTTAAAAACCATAATGGATGGATGGATATTTCTTTGTTAACCAAAAGATGTATCCATTAAGCAAGAAAGTATAGCACTCCCAATACCAGACATGTTTTAGTGTAATTCTAACTTTTTTAATGGCTTGTTATGTCTGCCCATCATTCCAAGACATGACCTCATTCAGGTTACCGTCATGCAAGTCTGAGAAAAACAGCAAATATTGGATTTTAGTTTCAGCTCCAAAGTAAAACGCCACATTTCTGCCTGCTGTTTTAGTGATTAGCCTTGAATAACATGCTGGAACATTTCCACATAATGACTGCCTTCAAATTCACAGTGCCCGAGCCACTGTACCCATGTCAGCTTTCCTCCAGGTGTTCTCCGTCTTGATGAAAGGTATTTCTGTGGTATGGGGGGGGGGGGATGCTGATGCTGCTGAGCGCCCACGGTCCATCCCCTGGGAGCTCTAATTAAGGTAAAGGAAGCAGCGCTCATCTGCATGGCTGATGGAGCTCGTACCATTTCACTTGGTGTCGGCTTTATCGCGGCGCTGGTGGAGCACGGCTGAGAGAGATGATAGAGACAGAGGGGAAAGGACCCGTTTACAGTAGCAGCACTGTGAATCCTGATCCAACCACTGCCCACTTAATATTCACTCTGTTTCACACAAGATACTGTATGTCTTGTGTTTGCAATGAATGGATGTTAAAATGGTTGGGTGGAGACAGAGGGATGGAACAAAAGGGATGGAGGGAAAGAGTGACGAGATTAATAAGGTTGTCTGAGCTGGATGGAGAGGTGCCTGGGTGATTGTACACGGGTGAATTAAGAAGTATTTTCTGCCTGCCTTGATAGGAGGGGCTCCAAGTGTCCAATGGGAAGAGGGGTTGTTTGGATGAATAGATGGGTGGATGGATGAAGGAGGACTGTAATGAAAATTGTCATGGTTACAAAGTGCATATCCACTCAGATGGTTAGATGCGAAATGGTTCATAATATTAGATATTCCTTTGTAAAGCGTATATGTTTGAATACATTTTAAAGAGCTGCAGTATATTAAAGCCAGTATAATTGGGTTTTTCACACCAGTTCCGTCCCTGATTTTCTGAACTGGGATGAACTAATCATTTTTTTTTTTTTCATTTTCTAACATCACAACATTTTTGGAGATAGTTATTTTGGATCTGGTCTCTGTGACCAAATAATCACATGCTCATAATCAATAATCACATTGATCAAATTTGTAATTTGATCAATGGTCTCTGCCCTTATTTGTCAGAGTCGGAGCAAAGGCTGTAGCCATGAAGTGACTTTTAAAAGTGCATTACATACGTATATCAAATTATTTAAAATCTAAACATTAGTCTTAAGACATAAGAAATTAAACACATTAGGGTCCACAATGTTAATATTATATTGGATTATTTTTTTAAAGAAATACATGCATATAGATCTATGAAGACGAGTACAGTTATTTTAGCAAAAGATTTAGCAAATTGGTTTCGATTGATCCTACACCAACCTCCTTTCAGTCATCTTTTCTCCTACGCCCCCCCTCTCCACTCCACTATTTACAATTCAGTTTATTGGGGGGGTTACAATTTGACCATATCTACACACTGGGGGGGACTGTTATGACTACTGCCCTGGTTTGAGCACTGCAATGGTTAGGTCACCAATACTTCAGAGCGGATGATAGACATGAAATAAGACGACTTGATGCAAACAAATAAAAAATAAAAAGTATTTGAGGAAAAAAAATGTTGATCTATTAATTGTTTGAATAATGTGACATACTGCTGACTTAGCATTGGGGGATAACACAATCTGAAGTAAAAAAAACTATAGAAAACTACAAGCTTTGTTA
The DNA here is from genome assembly GCF_949316205.1 of Platichthys flesus. Classification (NCBI taxonomy): domain Eukaryota; kingdom Metazoa; phylum Chordata; class Actinopteri; order Pleuronectiformes; family Pleuronectidae; genus Platichthys; species Platichthys flesus. The sequence continues at coordinate 17,195,661 of NC_084957.1, read as the reverse complement.
TGGCTACGGCCGAACATAAAAAAAAACTCACTGGAAATATACATAGCACACATGAATCAGCTTATAGGTGCAGAAACAAATTAAGCTAACACCTTACAAAAAAGAAAGACACACAGCATCAAAGGTTTAAATTATTGGCACTATATTGAAGCAAAATGTTTATCAGTATTATTGTAATACACATACTCACTGAAATTCAACATAAGCTTGAACCAGGTAAGTTTAACTGAGGTTTTTAAACGACAAGCCTTTCGCTCTTTGTGCACCATGACCTTCAAGTGTTCAGTGGTTCTCTTTTTTTTATTCTCTCCACTCTGCTCCAACTTTCCCTTTTGTTTGACCGCTTGTCAAAAAGGTAATTGGTGGCGAGGCAGGTAATGAAATGAATGACCCTAAGGCTGCAGGGAAATGTTCCTCACAAGCTCTCCACCGCTAAGTCGGTGCACATTATGGCATTTAAAAGCATGATATGGTTGCACAACGCTGAGCATTATTTGACATATCTGCTACCTGTTGTTTGAAAATCTCTGTGAATCCGAACCAGTGCTGTACAATTGCATTAAAAAAAATCGGAGAGACCCCTGACATTACATGTTTATTCTTCATCTCATGGTCTCCAGTGTATATATACAAGAGACTCGTCACTTACAGATTCATGTGATATTACCAATCTCGGAGAAGGATCGTGATTTGCGTGATGAGAAGGCCGACGCTTTGAAGGCTCCGCGTGTGTGATGGAACACTAATGTAACATCCGGCATAAGGCCCGGTGATGATCCCGATAATGACGTCCTGAGGAGCCCTTTCAAATGAGATCCTCGCTGTGGAACCGGGGCCCGAGGAGTCCTGGCATGTGTTGAAGGAAGACAGGCAAGAGCTGAGCGCGAACAAGCGCAGCGAGGGAGGTGGATGGCAAGAGGGGGAGGGGGGTGGGGAAGCCGCAGAGATCTGCTGAGGAGAGTTTGGAGAGGATGAGGAAATGGTCTGAGGGACACCGGGGAATGGTCACCGTAGGGATGGATCAGGCATGCCCCCCCCCCCCCCCCCCCCCCCCCCCCAGGTCCCATCGGTAGGGCTTATTAAACACTTGAGACACAGATCCCCCCTCCCGAGGCTACGCCAACTCCAGACAGGTTGCTAAATGTATCACCCTGGAACGGCAGCAGTTCAAAGACAGCGCAGGCGTCTGGGGGGGGGGAACATTTGTGGTGCAGCATAATAAGCTGTAAGACATCAAGAGGAGCATTACCATTACACACTCGTTCTCGCTTGCATCATCTGACCCAATCTCATCAAATTATTGTAACAACATTCATCATTTAGTCACACGCTACAAAATGTTCACACTGAGGGGGCAGGCATTCTTACTGTGCAGAGGAAGCCTGGATTTGACTGAGCGAGACAAAAAAACTTGTGTGTGTGTGTGTGTTTGTTCGTGCGTGCTTGTTTGTGTATTGTGAAATGCTACAGCCGGCCGATGTGATGCTCCCCTCATGTTGTCTCTACCTGAACTTTAGACCCTGGACTGAAAGAACAGCGGTGCCAGACGAGGAAGTACGAGGGCGCAGAGAAGCTAAACACAACCTGTTACAGCACAGTCAGGAGGGAGAGAGGGAGGGAGGGGGGGAGGGAGAGAAAACAAGGGGAGAAGAAAACATTGAAGAAACAGAGGATGTTCTGTTATTGTTGGTCAAGTTAGAGCAACTGCAATCCAAGATAATACGAATGATAAACACATATTCATTTTCTTTCCGTTTTTAGGGAGCGGACATACAGTGGTAGATCATTTATGGCTCTTTTTCATGCATTTCATAGGCTTTGAACTCGATAATAAAAGAGGGATAATACTGACAGGATTTGAAGGAAAATAATAGAATATAAGTGAAGTGGCTGTGAGAAACTCGAGAGTGAAGAATCAACTTGAATCCTTGAAAATTAGGCTGGACTAGAATGTATACATATTAGAACTATTCACACACGCAGACAGCCCTGGTTTGCAGGCGATGAAGTGCTCACCCCTCCACCTCCTCTTTATTCCCCTGCAGTCGCACTCTGCTCCCACTCTGAATACCCAACATCACGGGGCGACATACACAAAATGAGAAGTGTTTGCTTTCAGCTTCCCAAGTCAAGGTTCTCTGTCCTCCCAAATGAAATCTGAGAAGCACAAAGGATCGGCCCCGGCCTGTTCATCTCTCCGTCTGACTGCCGAGGCACAAGAATCTGCTGAAAGGGAAAGTTCTCCTGCCGTAGATTGTACAACAATTTTCAGACGAGGCGCCGATGCTGGAATTTTTTCTAAACTGAGTACATGCTTGATGTTGTTGGAATCTGTATCACATCATATACTAAATTTGACTTGAGCCGAAGCAGCATCTTAGAACTGCACACAAGCCTATCAGCAATTCATCTCTATTCACAGCAAGGTTTCATGTTTATTGGTCCCTTGCTTGGATGGGAAACAACATATTTAATGTCATATTTTCTTCCTTGCAAGCACATCACTGTATTTATATAAAGATTGCATTTTTAACTTAAAAACATTTAAAAAACGGTCAGTAAGAAATGACACACATCACCTAATAACCTTAATCTGTGAAAATGGAAGTATTTGTCATATAAAAAGTTGAACAGGAGGTTTGGAATTTTCCCCATCTCAATCTCCATGCACACAGGACAAAGATCAGCAGTTTTAATGTCACAAAATCATGGTTGTATGTCCAGGAAACCATGAATGTAATGAATGGTCAAACATCCAAATTGCAGCACGCAGTAGTGTGCACCTCTCAAAAATTCCTTTGTCCGGATTTTGCTCCAAAATGTTCTAACAAACACTGGCTAAAAAAGATTACCCAGCTCAATCAATCATTCAATCAATCAATCAATCAAATTTAATTTGTGTAGCTCATTTTCACTGATCACAATTTGCCTCACAGAGCATGACTAGGTAAGATATTATCTCCCCTTAACAATCGACAAGAGTGAGGAAAAAACGTGGGTAGGAAAGCACATCAACGAAATGACAATATGTATGACACTCGTGACAAAAGACTGTGTCGGACATAAACTGAGAGGTTTATCAATGTTTGGAATATTAGTGCAAAAGAAAATGTCAGACAGAGATGAAGGGCACAGCAGTTACAGTTGTGGTCATAGTAGTAAGAGTGTGCGAGTAGGCAGGTATTGTGTATATGCAATCTAATCGAAATCACAATCCACGAGCGGCTGCAACCACGATTTATGATCCATGTGCATGTGGTCTGCAGAATCCTGCTGACAAACAAACTAACACATAAACAGGCAGGGGGGGAAAACATGACCCCCCCCTCGGCCGAGATAAAAGGCACAACATCTTTTTAGGGTTACACTTTGGCCCATGTCTGACGCTTCATAAGCTCTGTCAGGTAGTAAACATGACTGGCGAGTCTGTTTCTGCTGTAAATTACTTCTTATTAGTCCTGCATTTTTCTCATTGTTATACTTTTTTATGGGTTCGTTGCATATTATTATTTATGTGTCGGTGCAGTCCAAATTAGTATCTTGAATTTCTTCTTGTGCACATTCACAAGCTAATTAGATTTTTTTGAGATTTCTTTGCTTCCTTATTGATTCATAACCCTGTGTTTTCATTGCATACTTAACAGCAAACACATTATATTCTGCTCATACTATTTATGAAAGTGAACCTGTCCTTTTCCTCAATGAAAAAGTCGTTCAAGCTAAATATGTTTTCAGTTATTTGATTAAGTATACAAGACAGCCTTGCCTTGGTCCTTTTATCATTTGCCATGTTGTGTTTAGTGGAGCTCTGCAGCCTCTTCTCATGTGATGCAGCATCCCGGTGACTTTGAAGTAATTCAGTGTAATTTCGAACCCTCGTTGCAACAGATTCCTGTACTTCCACTGTAAATGAAGGCAGCTGAGGGTGGAGGTGGCTGCGGTGTGTATCTAATGTATATCTACTCCACCATATCATTAGTATGCAGCTGATAGGTTTGTCTTAGGTTCACACCTCCACTGGGACGTCCGCGTCAGAAGCTCCCAGATGTACGGGGCCTCTCTCAACTCCTACAATATTCCGCTACATGATATTATAATAATGAACACTGGAGAGGGGAGCTATGAGGAATAAATTATTGATTCACACATACATTTACACATCTATTTATTGATGTGCATTTGTCATTAAGCAATGACAGATGCATCTTGCGAGCGTGCAGCACTGTGCGGTCGGAAACACTGACTCCTTCATTAAACTCACAGAGATATTTGAAACGATGCTGTGCTTAAAATTATACCATTCCTGGAATGAAGTGGGATTTAGTCACGTTTCTATGGCCGTTGGTTTCAGACTTGAAACTTCACTCTTTGTTTTTAAATCATCTCTTAATACGTACTTTTTCCAAATGGCTTTAACTTGATTGTTTTGAGCTATTACTCTTTAATCCTCTTCTTATGCCGTTACTTTTAATTTATGTTGTTATTTTATCTGTTGTCTTGATTTTATATTTCAAATCATATTATATTATATATTTTCTGTATTTTGTAATATTGATTTTATTTGTCCTATTGGTGAAGCACTTTGAAACAGCAGTTCTGGAAATGCTGTACAAATAAAGTTGTTATTGTAAAAAATAATCCCACAATGCACCACTGCACAGAAGGGTCTGCAACTACAGTGGACAACAATAATGCAATAAGGTAAAATCAAATAATTAGAGTTATTATAAAGAGATAGAAGAGATTCCAGAGAAAAACACATGCAACAAAATGGAGAAAAGAAAATATGAATGAACATGAGAAATCCAGAAGAAAGGTAACACAGAAAAATGGACGGATTGGACATCTGCTCGCTCAGGGGGCCTTCCCTTGGGCCAGTGGCTGTCCATGCAAGTGTGTGTGCAAGTGTGTGTGCATGTGTGTGTGTGTGAACGTGTTTGTCCAGGCGTCAGTACACCTGCACAGACTGAGTGGGTTGGCTCAGTGGGCTGGCGTGGAGCTCCGTGGATCTCCCTCCAGGCCAGCTCTCTGTCAGGCCCTGCCAAGGTCAGCCTCCTGCCAGGGAGGGGTGGGGTTGAGGGGGCGGGAGGGGCAGGGGGGGGACGGTTCAGCATGACCACCGGGGCCTCAGCATGCTGTGTCTAATAGCAACCGCAAAAAGCTCTTGCACACACACACACACACACACACACACACACAAACACACACACTCCTAGAATGAACTTTAACACCAATACAGAGACACACACAGTCTCAAATAAGCAATCGTTGATAGACCTAGGGCCGCGTTTAAGGAAGACTGTAGTGAGCCACTCACATTTTCTACTGTGCAAATATAAGATAAGATATGTTAAAGAAGGAAATAGTTTGGATTAGTTGACAAAGTAACTATAAACGCGGCTCCAGGGCTTAAGAGGATGAAAGAGGAGCTATAGGAAAGTAACAAGGAGACTTGTGTGTTTTAAAACTGCCAGCTCTCGTATTGTGTCCATTCCGCAGCTATCCATTACCCGGATCATCTTACTGGGTGGCGAGCCCAAGGGTGGAGCCTGCAGGGCTACAGTCCTCCAGAAATACCTCACCCAGTGTAGAAGGCATCAACGGGTTTCGCCGAGTGAAAATGCGACACCTTGACACACGTGCCTGGGGACGTGTTCGCCGCGGTGGCGTTGGCGGCAGCGACTTGAATCGAGGCCGTGGAGGTGCGATGATGAGATTATCAATCGTGTGGTCTGCTCTGTGTTGGGCTTTAAGCAAAGGATGCAGTGAGGAGTGGCTGGGAGATTAGCCTCCTCATATGTAGGCAATGGAGACACCTGAATGGTGTGGCAGCACTGGAGCAATTACACACTGCCACTCCTCTGCATCCCCCCACTGCTGTCAAGCCTGTCATCAGCCCCAGCGTGTGTGTGTGTGTGTGTGTGTGTGTGTGTGTGTGTGTGTGTGTGTGTGCAGGGGTTGATCAGCCACCAGAGTCCCCAGCGTTGCTCTTTTGTTGCTCTTTTCCCAGCCAGCAGCCCCTTTTGGTTTTGTGACGGAGAGACCTCGCGTTGTTCTCCTCTGACAGCTCGACCCCCCTCGGACCCCTCCTCCTCCTCACCTCCTTCCTCCGAGCTCACCTCCTTCCTCCACTCTCCTCCCTCCCAGGCGTTGATGGTGGAGAGGGAACAGCCAGTGCTCTCCAAACACAAGGACAGAAGCTGCCAGCGCGTAGCCATGGCAACAGCTTCTCTCTCACCCGCCACTTCCCGCTCGGTAGAAAAAGGGAGTGTGGAGAATTGCAGGGCCCCTCTCTCCTCTCCGCGCTCTCACACAGCCCAAATTAGACGGGTCACAGTGTTTTTCTGGCACCCGTTTAAATAATCATAGAGAGGGATGTGTGCAGAGAGAGAGGGAGGAAGAAAGAGAGGTGAGGCGGGGGCACGCCAAGGAAGTAGAATGGGGGTGTTAATCAAAAAGACGCAGATTGCTGCACAACAGATGATTTTTTTTTTTTTTCAGACATGAGAACGTGGTGGGTGGAGACAAGGACACTTGAGATATATGTGAGCCACGGCGCAGAACTTGTCACGGTCATGCTAAAGAGCAGGAGGGAGGACTCAAGTCGTAATAATTGCAATCGCAGCGAGAGGATGTGAACGTCTGGGAGACAAATCAATTCCTTGTTCCAAAACTGTTAATGTGGTTTTGGAAGGTTCAGTTCCAGGTCCATCGCTGTGACTTGTAGTTTGGGGCCTGAAACATTGGCACCAAGTGCACAAACAAATGCTTATCCAGACCTCTTCCACTTTCACTCGCCCATACATCTCCACTGGCAGATATACTGTACAGCAGGGGTCTTGCACACTTTATGCGTTGCACATGTTTCCCTGCTGTGCTGCATGAGGCTCATGTAAAGTGCTCGGTGTCCTTCCCAAAGTTTATGTGTCTGCCAAGAGGTGCTGATATTAAGAACAAGAAATTGTATGATGGAAAACCCTGAAATGTTTTCTTTTCATGAGCTGCTGCCACGGGCCTGCTCCGGCTTAATAGCATGCTGGCTTTTGAAAATAATTCAGCCAGGCTTATTTTCTACTTGATTTACTCTGTGCAAGCCTTCCCTCATCAGGCTGGGGTTTTGTTATTAAGCCAAAATAAATCAGTTTCCCTTTTCAGCGATACGTTGAGCCTGCACCAGTAGCGAAAAGACAACTTCAGGATACAGCCGCGGGATTACATCACAGCCAAACAATGTCTATTTATATCCCGGCCAAAGTTTTTCTTACTTTCAGGAATTTCCAAAACAGGAGAAATGTGGAAGATTGTGCACAGTGCTGCAAAAAGTTGAATCAAACTGCCGTCATAAAAGCAGGATCAGAATAGGGATTAATCCTTGTCCAGGGTGCTTGGAATTTAGATCTCTGGGGGTTAGAGGTCCTTGTAAAGGCAACTAGCTCCAGGCTTTCCTTTAACATACACACTAACAAGACAACAACACAAAATAGAAATGCTCTTATACCAAGTTGGCTTAAGTTCCAGTTCGCTTTGGTCCCTATAAAATTTAGAGCTCCATTAATCTTTTCAAAAAATGCTTTCTCTAGGTTAGTTTTAAAAATGAAAGATTTTGCACAAAGACAGGTAAGTAAGCTGAAGTAAACACATTATGATGTTTTTTGTTCAGTGGACAGTGACATTTGCATGAATCGAGAAACAGACATCTGCCCATTAAATGCACACAGTATCTTCCCAGGCTGAGTGGTGTTAAAGATGAAAGCCTGTCGCACCCTGGGGAGACAAGTGATGCACATAGTAGGAAAGGTCAGTGCAATAGTGTTCAGGTGCTGCCCTGAATCACTTGTCGTTAAAACAAAAAAGTCATGTCTGATTTGTGTGTGTGTGTGTGGGTGGCTGGGTGGGCGGGTGGGTGTGAGTGTGTGCACAAGCTTGCTTGACTTCCCCACATTGATACCAGATGGCCCTTCCCATCATGGCCAATGGAGGAATTCAGCTGGCAGGACCCCTTCTTGTTCATGGTCAGTGTGTGTGTGTGTTTGTGTGTGTCAGTGTGTGTGTCCCTCTCCGTGCCCCTCCTCTCCCACCACACATTGACCTATTTGTATTCTGGGCAGAGCAGATGAGGCTCCAGGCCCGCTGCCCTGCTCCCCTCCAGGCCGTCCCCCCGGGAGGGCATCTGTGGGTCTGCACTGGGCAGATAGGGTAGACCCATCATGGCAGCACTTTAAAGACCACCTCAATGGTCTGCAGAGAGGGGCTGTGTTTGGATTTTTGGGTGTGTAGCCCTCTGCGTTGGCCTGCTGAGATGTCTCCCCTTCCATATCTTTGTCTCAGGCCATGTTGCTTCTTGTCCTGGCAATAATTCCGTTGACAAAAGAAATCACTCGACACCAGGATGAACCTGAGAGAGTCCCAGACAAATGTCCAGAGCTCTGCTGCATTAATATGACAAAAAGCTGCAAGTGATTCAGCATCTGCTGCGGATAAAGACTGCAAGTTTGAAAATGAAACAATTCTGGGGGTGAGGAGTCGGAGAGATGCGGCCCAGAGTGCACCACTGCGACAGCGGAGAGCAGAGCATCTGTGGTTCGGCTTGAACAACAAAAGCACTTTGTTAAATGTTAGCGAGAGATCATGGTTTTTGTTAAATGTAATTGAACACATTGTGTGGACTCACAGATTTGTGTCTGTTTCAAACCAGACCAGGATCTCTCTCCAACCAAAAGCTGCGAGGGCTTGAACATAACTATAACCACAAAAAATCTGTATTCACTACAAACGGACATTGTACTGCAAGATCGGGTGTTTTGGCAGAAAACATATGTGTTTGTCTGTGAAAATGTTACTAACATCTTCAATGTCAATTTGCTGCTCAGCCAATATGTAAATCATAATTATATTAGGTAAATTAAAAACATAGACTCTAAAAAAAAAAATGTCATCGTCAATTCCACTTATCCTTTGGGGTTCGCAGCGGAGAGGTGGAGCCAATCCCAGCTGAGATCGGGCAAGAGGTGGAGTCCACCCTGAGCTGATCAGCCAGTCACAGGACCAACATACAGACACAAACAAGAATTCAGGTTCACATTTACACCTACAGTCAATTCAGGGTCCCAATGTCTTTACTGTGTGAGGGGGACCTGGAGGAAGACCCATGCAAATCAAACACAATAAGACAACGGCCAAACTGGTATTCAAAGTAAGAACCTTCTCCACCATGCGGTCCCCCACATCATCCCACCTTCCAGACATGAAGCCAAAAATCCAGGATATAGCCAAACATTTCCTTCTTATGTCGATGCCGTCATTTGGATGGAGCAGCGGTATCAAGGTCCTGTCGATACCAGCACTAAATCAAATCCTTTGCTCTAACCAGAAGGTTGGCGGTTCAATCCCAGTCTTCCCTAGTCCGTATGCCTTGGGCAAAGTACTGAACCTTAAATTGCTGCACATAGATGCACTGTATGAATGTGTGTTTGAATTAATGAATGTAAAACTGTACTGTAAAGTGCTTTGATTGGTCATTAAGACTAAAAATCCCGATATGAACACAGACCATTTACCATTTACTTTTGAGCTTAGTCCATGTCCCATTCACCAACAAGGAGGAGGGTCTTCCTGCAGTCAGCCATGATCGAGTGGCTTCAGTTTTGGGGAGCCGTGATTTAACTGGTCAAACTGGCATTACCTAAAAAAGAACTAATATCTGTTGGAGGTTAATTGAGGATAAATGTTCTTTCTAGTGGACTCGCTAGATATGATGGAAGCCTGATGCTGAATCACAGCACATGATGATAATTGACTGAATGGTAACACATCTACTGGTGAGATCGTTTCTGCGAATGATGGGAAATTGAAAAGCCAGTGGAAGTTTCTGAGGCTCTCCATCTCGCACTGATTAGTCACTCAGAGGGGGCACGTCCCAATCTCCTCGGAGACCACGTGCGGTCAAGACCATGTGTGTTGATGTGAGTGTGTATTTCAGCGCAAACTTAAATGGGCTCATTTAGAATCTCCGAGCATCTCTGATAGACCCCTCTCGGTTTTACCCCACATCCCTTTGCCCTACACACATTAGTTTTTTGATTTGCAGTTGCACACATGTACTCAGGAACCCACTATGCGCACACACATGCACACGCACACACACAGAGAGAGGTTGGCGAGCCATAAAGGAATGTGGAGCGGTATAATCACAGCATCATCAGCTCTGTCCTCTGAGAGAGCGGGCCAATAATGCCCCTCTAATTGAATAACTTATCCACAGCTATTTCCCAGGGGGCCGAGCTGCAAGGCACAGTCGCTAAGCGAGGGGGGCAGATGGCGCTGAACAGAGCAGATCAGCATCCTCCAAGTACCACAATGAAAGGTGGAGTTAAACAAACACAAATAATAATCACTCTGTATCACACAGCCACAAAGGAAGCAACTTTTTTTTTGGTTCTTTACATTTCTTTTCTTTTCTCAACAAATAATGTACTTATAATCTGAATGATTGTTTTGGATGAGTAACAAACCCTGGCTCGTCTCGTTCCATTAAAGGACATGGATGAGTCTTTGTCTCCTTTTTTCCTCCCAGCGTTGCTGAATCTTACGTCGGGGAGAGCAGAGCTCCTCTCTTCTGAAAAGAACGCTGTATCCCTGAGCCCGAGGGTGAGGATAATTCCCCGTAAGACCCGAATTCTGGCTCCTTGTTCTGTCCCCCTTGGGTTCACTGCAGGGGGTAACTATACATTCTGTTTCCCTTTTCTCCCATCAGACAACGTACCACCCTGGGAGCGGACACACACGCTGTACAGAACCGTCTCAGGGTAAGCAATGCTGCGTTTCGATCGCCAGGATGCTCGGCTGCGCTGTGGGAAGAAAACGCATCTATCAGACTGACGGGAAGTCCAGCAGGATGATCATGCACCACTGTAAACTAAACGGCGAGTTCAGTGGAGCGGGAGGAACAACTCCTCATGGGCGACCAGTTTGACTGAACCGCCTAGGCCACATCGACGCTACTGTGTTTAACAAAGTATTCAAACTCAAACATTGCGAGCAGCGTTTTTAAACTTCTTCGTTTTAGCAGCTCTAAAACTCCGGAGTAGCATCGACGCCAAGAGTATCTGTAGCAGAGGTGATGGATTTCAAATTTAAAATAGCAATTTGGCTTTAGCCTCAAATGGGGCGAGTAGCGTTTTCTACCAATGTAGCTAACTTGCTGAACTCCTCTCAGGTGAGCAGCGCCTCATCAGCACACATGACATCTACCCAGGCCAATACCTTTATGCCCACAAGCACCGTGGAATTCAATTGAATTTTTATTAGGAAACAATAATGGGAGAGGGAGTGTTAGGTGTAGAAAGAGAGAGAGAGTGAGGTGTAGGCAGAGGTAGTACATTGATTTACCCTTCATAGTTCGTTGCACTACATTTACCCAGCAGAGTGCTCAAATTAGTGCCCTCCAGCTCTCTCCCAATTAGTTTCCACAGAGACGAGGTGTAAAGCCAGTCACTGGCCTCATTACCTCTCCTCTCGCTTTCTCTCTCCCCAAGTCAACCAGCCTCCAACTCTCTTGCTCCCTCTCTTTTTTAGTTTTCCCCTCTCTCTCCACTTCAGCTTCTCTCATCTTCTCTACTTTTTTTTTTTTCCATTTCCAGTCCTACTCAGCCGCTGTTTGTGCTCTCTGCGTCTGTCTCTCCATTTCAACATTGGTGTATTTCCCCCCCACTGTTGAAAGTGCAGAGAGTGCATTAATCTCAAGAACATGAAGGGGGGGGGGGGGGGGGGGGGGGGCTGCCAGCGACTGGACCGCCTGATGAAGAAATTATCTTTGTGTTGCTGCGACTCTGTGGAGCTCTGTAGTTCAGCACAGTCAAGGACAGTGTGTGAGCATTCCTGCTAATACAATGCAGAATTTTTCTTTTGAAATGAAATTCACAGACTTTATTGTTATTATCGAAACACGGACTTCAACTTTGTGTTCAGCGTTTAGCAACTCAATGTGATTTTTGTGTTGTTCACGGCCTCTTTCACCCTTTGGCTTTTATTGAAATTTTGCCCATGTTCTCAGCAGCCAAAAAGTTTTTAATCCTGCTTTACTGATTAGTTTTACTTTGGAGTTTTAATATCAGTTGGGGTATTTTGAACTCTTACAAAGATGGCTTATATGACAGGTAAAGTCAGCATTTTCCCTGGGGACACAGACCCTCAGAGCCCCCAAATCGCTCATGTTCCTATAGTCTGATTATTATGTTATAATCTGAGCGAATACAAATGAGTGCTTAAAACGGCAATAACTGAAAGTATGGACGGCTCCTTTCTCAAATCTGATCCTGAGCTCTATGTTTTTCTCGTAGAGGGGGCTCCGTGTCTAAATCTAGTCTTTCTAAATGTTTCCTCAGTGTAACATTGTGCTCATATGCAGCGTATTCTGAAATAAAAATGTGTCTAATCAACTTATCATGGAGTAACTGACAGTCCTGTGTCTCTTGGTCCCTCATTCAAAACTCACCATTAAATATAAACTCAGTATTTTACAGTCAGTCAGTAAAGTAGGACCTTGGACATTCATAGGTTATCATCAATTTTTCGCATTCACACAGGATCAATGCTCACTGCCTCAGAACTTTACATTATATATTGAAATGGGACTTGGTGAAATGTCTTGGTATATTGCTGTTGATTCTCTTTTTATGGTGGATCGCCATGACATTCATAGTCGTCTTCTATTTCTCCCCTGAATTGTGTGGAAGTGGCTTTTTTTTAAACTGTTGGATAATTTGCCACGCAACATTTTTTCATACATTCATGTTCCTCTCAGGATGAATCGTGAGACACGATGGTGATCCTCTGACTTTCCTCTCATGCCATGTTCGGTTCAACATTTCAATTTCTTAAATACGTCAGTTTGCAACTACTCTCTGCATAATGACCTTCCCATCAGCCAAATACTGTTGGTCCTATCACCAAACCAAAATTCACACGACCATTAAGAAGTTGAATCATCATTTCACACATGTTTGTTGGCAATAGAGAGTAAAGCAGAACCTTTTACACAAAAATGAAGCTTTGTAGTTACTTTTTAAGTCTAAAAATATAGTCGATTTTTTCACAGATACAATGAGTACTCTTGGTGATAAATCTTTTGCCTTGGAACCGACAGATTTTCTTGGAGAAAACCAAACACCTTTCCCTCCCCAGTCGCACCCCCAGCCATTTCTCCTCCGTATCTCCCTCCCTCGCTCCTTCCCTCCTCCTGTGTAGAAAGCCACAGAGAATCTGGGTGAGGTGTCAGGCCAATGTACTGCCTGCAAACAAAAGCCGCCCTGTCCACCCCAGACCCAGATGTTCCTTATTGATCCCCCTGTGGATTTGGCTGAATGTAACCGCTTCAAAATCCTCCTCTCGCATTCTTACAAGCACATACTTTGTGCATGTGTGTTACTCTGTGCACATGTCCAAGTCCAAACTGGAAGTGCTGTTTCCTCTCTGGAGTTTTTTATTGCGACGCCAGCCATTTAGACCACTATCTACTGCTCTCATTCTCCCCCTGTCACCCTCTCCTTTCTGTCCATGATCTGGTCCTCGAACAGCCCCTCTCAGCTTTTTTTTCTCTGGTTAATAATGTAGCATGCCTCGCTGTCTGATGTTGCATTGGGTTGCTGTGGCACCACGGAGAGGCCTGTCTACCTTTCTGGGAGACGCTGCAACTGGTTGCCAAGGAGTTGGTTTCAGGGAGGAGGCGCAGGGAGGAGGGGCAGCGTAAAGTAGAGGTCTGGCAGAGACGGAGCAAGAGAAAACAGTAACCACGAAGAGAGTGAGAGGAGACAGACTGGAAGGAAGGGAAAGAGTCAAAGGGAAAAAACATGAGAGCTGGGGACAAAAGCAAGACAAGCCACCCTGCCCTATCTCGAAATGTTGCTCATCACACGGCACAAATCTTTTTCGTAGCGATATAAAATAAAGAAAAAACAACCAGGTGGAATACTGCCGGGAGCAGATTTGACGTACGAGATACAGCCCAGGACTGTTGGTTTGTCAAATGTCCTTTGGTGTCCATTTGAACTTCCTTTGTAAATGGTTATGTTTTCACATGTGAAAAAGAAACACCATAAAGCATTAGGATTGTTGTCTCTAGACAGCGTTGTGGGTGGAACATGCCATTCACGGGCTCCACAGTGCATATTTATGTCATTACTAGCATAGACGTGGTTCCTGCAGGAATTGATGGATCGAGCCGCTTGTCAGTGTTTCAGTTTAAGGTTTGTGGCAACCAACCAGGTTTAAGGCCATGTGCACGCACGCATATATATTCATACACGCAGAAACACCATAGCTGCCTGAAATGTATGTAAAAGCTGACTCTACGCCTTCGAGCCTTAGCACAATATTTTTGCAGTGGTTAATCTGATTCTGTAGCAAGGGTAATGCAAGCAGGGTTGTGTCAGAGATGTCTCTTTTTACCAGCGAGCTGCTCCTACATCAATGAGATTGTCTTTATCTGCCTGCTTGCAGCTTGGGCTCCGATTCTGCCCTCTATATACGGGCGCTGGGTCGTGGGAGGCATGTGGGCGAAGGTGCGTGGCATCCGGCCTAATGCACAGCCTGGAGAGAAATACTAACACTTCATATTCACTGTGACTTCAACGCCGCCACAGTTGAGGCTCTCACATTTGGATGGAGATTTTCAGTGAATGAGTCACAGGTTGGAGAGATATTCCATGGGACATGGTCTTCTAATTTGGTTGTGGTGTGAAAATGAAAACAGTGAAATGAAAGCCGGTTGCAGGCGTTCGCGTTTCGTTGTCAGCCGCGCAAACAGAGTGAGCGGTCTAGCTGGGTGTCGTCCATCTTAATATAAAAAAATACAGTTTTTGCAAAAAGTCTTTCTACCAAGTGCTCCTCCTCAGACCCCACGGCTGACTTGTGTTTCACTCAGGATATTCCCCGCTGTACCACATTCCAGTGTTGTTCCGTTATTCTGGACTGGTTCCCTGCCTCTTCCTGCCAAAACACTCCCATAAACACACATCCAACCCCGAAGTCCTCGCTCTGCGGGGGGCATTCCAGAAGTGTTCGTTTTCTGAGCCTTCCTCCACATTCAAAGACACACATGCACACATTGGGTACCATACAGACAAGCTGTGCATTTCCCCTTTTCCTAGAAACACAATGAGGCAGAAGTGTTTAAAATGACTATACAAAGTTTTAGTTATTTTAAACACTTTTCTGCTGCTAATCAAAGTCTACGTTTTTGTCATTTTCTGCCATATGTACAGGAAATAGACTGGACCAAAATGCCGTGTACACAACGGATAAGAGCAAAAAAAACAACAGATGAAGCCCCGTTTCCACTGGTCCAAAACCCACACACACCCAATAACATCTGGCTTTTGTCTGCAATGGAAATGGTTAAAATCGGCAGTCACTCCCAGGTCAAATGACTCTGCAGCAGTCACAGGTTTTTAAAGGCTCTGATCCTCAGTGATGGACATGTGATCGACATGTGATACCCTGGTGATTTGGCAAGACAGCGAGGTGAGAGAGTGTGGCAGTTTTTAGTTAATTTCTAAAGTGGAACTAGATGAGCTGGGGGCCAAAAAACAGAAAGGCAAACTCCTTTAGTGGCAAGTGGACAAGACGCAATCTCCTTTTTTAACAAAATATCAAAGAAACTGTCCAACAAAAGATCTCACAGCATCACTTTAGTCAACAGCTGTTTCTTCACCTCTCACTTGACTTTATGAATAAAACATTTTCTTCCTCGACTTGGCTCAGGCTACAAAACTTTTATTGAGAACATTTGTGCGATTGCCTTTTGCCTTTTTTTTTCTATCATAACATCATAAAAGGGAACTATATCGAGTTGTTAGATTTCTTCACTTCACGTTGCTGCCTCATGTTTCTTATTCGTCTCACCCTGTCAACTCCCGTTACCCAGGAGGTAACTGGAGTTGCCCCAGCACTTGTTGCGCGGACCTATCAGCGGTGCACATTTGAGACAGTCGGTATCTCTTATCAGTCCAGATGGTAAGACTGATTTCACTCCTTTTCCTGTTGTTTACATTCATTTATACTCTTCTCTGATTCCTATTTGATATTCAGTAGTCAGTGACATCTTAAAAGCAAGAAATCTCTGTGTTTAAGTTTGTATATGAGAATCGAACAGGAATTACTGCTGCTCGATAAAGTTTTAACGGACACGCTGTTTTAGCACAAGTTCAGAAAAGGCGGTCAGTGTGTGTTCAGAAAAACTCTTGAGGTGTTCCTGAGTGAACTCCATGCATCAATTATTCAGTTCGATCACCAGGCCTCATTGCAGTCTCCATCTTACTCTTCATTCTTGCTGTAGAGGGACCATACAGGCGAGGCAGGCACAATCAGGGAGGAGGAGGGGGCCGCAGCCCCTGTATGTAGCCTGAGTGGAGCCAGAAGAAGGCTGGAACAGGAGTATTCATTAAAGTCGCCCCAAGAGCACAGGCATAGGAGAGGATAACAAGACCCTAGGGTGGCTGGTGTGGGTCCTCACTCCTCAAAAACCATAAATGTATTCCCCTTCATCCAGACAAATCCACAGTCTACTGTGTCAGCAAAAACACACACACACACACACACACCTTTGCTGGAGCATGGACTCTTCACTTTTTGTTTTACCGTATACTTTGTCCACAACTTAAAATGTAAGTTAAGGAAAAAATTCACAACATTTTTTTGGGGGTTTTGGCTCTAAGTCTGATTGGTTTTACAAAAACATTTCACTCCACAACTTGACTGATGAGATAAGCCCAAGAAGAAGCGGAGCTGGGAGATTGAGTCATCTATGGACAGAGCCAATTTTTAGCTTTTCCACTGTACCCAGTATTTATGGAGGTATGAGCTAAATTGCTGCTTCATAATTTTCCAAAATGTTGAACTATTCCTCTGAATAACTTTCTAAGGGCGACTTCCCACCTATCTTGTTTGGTCCGGACCCTCAGACTTCTGAACCATAATAACAGGTGTGAAAGATGTGGTTGACCACAACTTAGTCTGACCGAAAGAGGTGGTCTCAGTCCGGCTCAAACAAACAGTGGCTCGGTTCTTTTGCAGTGTGAAAACAACTCTTTTGGATAGTTTTTATTTTCCAATGGCTTATTTCTTATTTAATTTCTAGCTAGCTAAATATCTAGATGAATCGACGGCAACAACAGCCAATCCGAGAGCAACACAGGGTCAAGGCCGAGGTTTTCTCCTGCTTAAAGATTGATTGACTGCAACGTCTCCCAATCCCTTCACAGCAAGTTGTGTGGTGTGAACTGCACAGCGATCCAACAACTATAAAAGTCCTATAGACTGACCTTGGTACAACCTGTCTATTTTTTAAACACATCCCCATATGTGCTACAAACTGGTGAGTAAAATGTCGTTGTAAAGGAAGGAGGGCAGTGGTTATGAAAACAGAGACGGGGATTGTTTTTCTTCCTTTTAAGGCCTTTGTCTTTGTACTTTGTAGCAACCAAAACCTATCCTGCAACAAAAATACAGCAGGCAATACACTCAACACACTCGAAACATGTTGAGTCCTTAATGTGTTTTTTATCTGGCCATTGACTATTGGCCATCCAATAACTCTCACCTCCATGTATTGAGCAGAGGTGCAGAGCAGCATTTAAAAGAGCCATAACTAACTGAACGGCTCCTGTGGGAGGCTGCTCTGACTGATGTATGTGTCTCTGGGGGTCCTGGAGATCTAACTGCACAGGGCTGTTGTTCTCCCTTGTCTGCCTGGCTGCCTGTTGGGCCCCATACCACGGCTTTCCAGAAAGACCCCCAAGCGATGCTGCATTCAGTCAGGCTGAGCAGTAAGCTGAAATTAAAGCTGTTTCACTGCGGTTAGTTAAATAGTTGGACAGTGAGAGCATGGGGTGGCCCCGAGTCAAGGCTAAGGCTGTCTGGGCCAGTGAGTGGAAATCTCAAAAAAAAGAAGGGGGGGGGGAGGCTAGGGAGGGGAGAAGGGAACATGCAAAATAAAGGATTAGAGGAAACTCTCATAGTGACCTGGTTAGAAGAGAGTTTCTGGGATTTCAGTGGGCGAAGGTAGATTCTGAAAAAGTGCAAATCTGCTAAGTTTACTGTCACTGCTCCCTTTGCGTTCTGGTATAGCTGCACGCTGAAGAGGAATGCATTACATAAGATGATAAGATATTTACCCAACGGGACATTCACACAGGCAGCATCAGCTCCGTGGTCATCTACAAGTGAGGAGACCGACCGTACCGAGGAAATATAACTTTAATACCATGTTCTTCAGCTCCTGTCATCCAAACTATGTAACAGTCGCTTCATCTTTTCCAGTAGCGCTCTCATTAGTTGGTAGCAATACAAGTCAAAATGGTTGTTTGAGTGTTAAATGGCCTGTGGCTGGTCTTGGAAATGTTGATTGAATTATATAACTGTTTGGCCCAAATCTTGGCAAAGGAGCCGAGGGGTGGTGCTGCAAGGTCCCTCTACCCCCCATGAGTTTAACCACAAGTCCAGCCCACATGATTCAGCCTCTGCTCACAGCGCTTTCAGGAGACCGGTGCACTTTTCACGGGCGTGTGTGCTCTGAAAGGGGCTCGGTAGAATAGGAAAAAAAAACTGCCTGAAACCACATCAATCATTCGTCCACAGCAAGTTCCCCGACAGATGATTTCATTGCTGGGTCCCTGGCCTCTTGCCCCGAGCACACGCTCAAAAGGTATTGTGCGTGATCGCAACCACAATATTGCCTTAGCTTTTATTTTCTATTTTTATGCACGTTGGAACCGGTACAAGAGAAACATTCTTTGCCCCCCTTAATGTTTGCAGGTTACTGTGAATTGGCCATACATAATGACTGGAATGGTGGAGAGTAAATTCCTCGGCCAAGTTCCTTTAAATCCACAGGGGTTCATGCAGCCTATGGATCAGTCTTCCAAGAGGAACAGGAGCCAAGACATCTGTGTGACTAGCAGGGACTGATCCCCTCTACCAGAACACTGGGAAAAGGAAAACCGGGATTATCTGGTCACATTGCATATCATGGGCGTGTGTACTGTACACAATACTAAATGCCCTGCCTCGCTGCTGTACACATAAAGTGCTCTGCGTACAATTCATTATGTAATTTGAATAATACAACCCAGTGTGCCAGTTAACTGTGTAACTCTGTTGCGGACAAGCATCTGTAATCAGATCTGGAGTTGTACAGCAAGGGAAGCACTCAGTGACAATGTGGCTCTGCACTTCGTGAATCTGTGTGCGGAGCTTTTCATTATCCAGTCTCCACTGTGTTTGTCTGTTCAGTGGGGTCTCTGTGCCCAGCTAGGAATCCCTCTGTAGCCTGAGGGTAAAAGGATGGTGACAGGGATGACAGGAGAGCAGGGATTAACGATACACCACTGCATTATGATTTAGACAAATATATAATGTTGTAAAAGTAGGAGATTATTTCATCATTGCATGTTTATGCCATCCACCACGGTTATAATTTGACTTTAATTCAAAGGGTTTTGTGATGGTAAATGGCACATAAAGTAAATTTACAGAAGCTTGTGCTCTCACATATGTGACCTCCTGTGTCCTAGAATGTTGCCTCCACCCAACCACACCCCCCTAGTACACACACACTCACGCCTCATACACACTAACACTCTCACACACACTAACACTCACGCACACACACACATACACACACACACACACACACACACGTATTCCACCCTAGACAGACCAGGTTGCCAGAGCTACACAAACTCCCACCCATTAGCGGCAGGATTCCAGGATAACCATGGCAACCGGTCTCTCACCCCCGGGGAGACGAGCAGTAGAACTGAAAGGCTCCATTCAATTTCCACATCCCAGTACAGCACACACAAAAGGACACACATGCACACTTTTCACACACTAACACACACTCACTGTCAAGTACACACACAAATTCACACACACAAACACACACACACTCACACACTCACACACACACACAGACATGGACACGTCCAACGCAACCCACTTGCTCTAACAGCCTCGCAGTCACTCCAGCCTTCCCTGCCTGCCTCCACTGGGGTGAGTGGGAGCTTGTTAGAGAGACCGCACACTACATCCTCTCACCCACGGTCCTCCACTGCACATACACGGCACACCAGTGAACAGTAATTACACCTCACTCATTGTGATTAGACACATTTCGGAGGAAGTCATCAGACTCTTTATTCTATGCACAGACGTGATCTTTCCCCTCTTCCCCTGGAGGCTCGGAGCATCTTATGGACAACAAAAGCTTGGTACTGGGTCAACTCTTTGTGCATCCACATTGACAATATGGCATGTGCATTCTTGTCCACCACTGGTGTTGTGTCACATGGATAGTGGGATTGGTAACATGTCCTTTCCTCTGACACCTCGTAGTGAATCTTGTCTATGCACGGACCTAAAAATAAAGGCTTCCGAGAAATTGAGTAAGCTAGAGCAAAGCGTGAGGAAATATTGGTGTACGATAAAAACAGAGAGACGCTGTTAAAGTATCACTACAGTGGCTCATAAGGATTTAGTTATGATCTCTGGTGAAACCTCAGTCTCACTTGAGGGAGTGCAGCGTGCTCCCCAAGTCTCCTCCATTTCAAACACCGGGATGTACTCACCGGGGTTAACCAAGACGAGAGGGAAAAGGTTAATGACGCACAGTGGGAAATCAACCTCTAAGTATCACGGGGAGCGAGGGGTGCAGAGGTATAAGGGCGGAGGAACATGTTTGGCTCATTCAACCCATTCGTTCATTCAGTCCAGTTCAGACCCTGCGGTTCCCACCTGCCTGCAGCAGAAGCACCTGACCTCCTCCCCTTCCTCCTCTTCACTCACCCAGGCCTCACCTGTCTCCTGTTCCCCATTCCTGCATCAGCTCCACTGGTCTGTTTCCATTTGCTCTCTGGCCAAATTGCCTTTGTGCCATGTGACTTCACTCTCATGTGCTCTGTTCTTTTCTCCACCTGTTACTTACCATGATCGTGTTCAGGACCCAGCCCGACCCAATTGTACTGTATTTTTCCATCTTTGGATTTTTTTCCCCCTTGGTAAATGCTCTTCGGTTCTGCTTTCTGAGAACAAGCAATAGGTTATGTGAGGGTACAGCTCAGGAGATAAGGTTTTGATCGAAATTGCAAGACGGCCATGAAAGAGACTGTAAAAGAAGCACAGATGATGGACATACACAGCTCGGAAACACAGGGTGTTGATTATGTCCTGCTCACATCAGAGTCGGCACATACTATGAGATGTGAGCCTGCCCTCCGCCAATTTGGAAATTATCTACTCAAAAGAATCTTGAGTGGCAAACACGCGGCACTCAGCCTCTTCCCAACACACTACCGGTTGTTATCTCTGTGGCAGATAGTGCAGGAGGTGAGGACGGGCCAGGGCTGAGGTGCCTTGCTTAGATGGATGAACAGGTGGGAAGAAATTAGGTCAGCAAATATTAGAAAGGGGCGCGCTGTTTTGTTTTGGAAACAATGTAGGAGGGAGAGCGAGCGCGATCTGGAACAAGGGAGGGATGGAGGAAGAGGGGAGTGAGGCTGGCACTAATGACGGGTGCGCCCAGGGCCACACAAGTACAGCTGTCTCCCC